>NC_139947.1:36286478-36506478 GCF_963454915.1 Gymnoscopelus microlampas | reverse complement strand
ACCTTTTCACAGCTCTAAGTACTGTTGTCTCGTCACACTGGCAGCCATTCAGGGGCCGACTCCCGCAGCGTCGTTGATCAAAAGGCCACCTCACTGTTCGGGTGAATCCCCCAGTGGTTGTTTGTTGGGCATGAATGAAAAAAAATAGAACACCCACTGTGTCACGTTTTGATCTCAAAGAAACGTGTCTGATTAATTCCCAAGACAGAGATACAGGTGTTCTCTTGTCACATTGTTGCATCACCTCGGCATAATAATAATACACTTTATTTGTATAGCACCTTTCATGACATGAAATGCAGCTCAAAGTGCTTTACAGAGCACGAATACAATTACAGTTACAACCAATTTAACAATAAAGCAAAAAAAAAGAAAAGCAAAAGCATAAAACAACATTAAAATGATAGCAAAAGGCAGTGAATCAGGCAATACAGTGAGGACATGGGTAACAACACAGAGATTTAAAAATCAGCTAAAAGCAAGAGTGAAGAAGTAGGTCTTGAGCTGTGCTTTAAAGCTATCGACAGAGGCTGCCTGTCTTAGGTGTAATGGGAGTTTATTCCATGCTGTCGGCCCGTAGAAGCAGAATGCTGCTTCACCGTATTTTTTATATGTCATTGTAGGCACCTCGAGCAGGTCAGCACTTGAAGACCTGAGGTAGCCTGGTAAACCCTCCCTCCGGAAATCTCATTTCCATTTGATTCCAGGAGTGAGTCTGGCCTGATTGCCCATTGTGGGGGTTTCTAGCGGAATTACCAGCTAACCGAGCCTATCAGCGTCGTCGCTCATCGTTCTGTGATTGACAGAGACAGTTGGCCAATCAGGTGGCGAGTACGAGTGAGCCCGAATGGGACCGAGTGCAGCCGACAAAAATGTAACGATCCGCCATTGTTTTTGTGGCCAGTTACACTTTTTACTTTCGTTTTTAAAACGCTCTCTAACTTCTTTTTTGAGGCACGGAATTTACTTTTAAGATATCGTTTGGATAGAATTTAGTTGTTTAACTTCATATATGTGGTCAATTAATCATGACAGAGCCTGTTTAAAAATAAACATTTAGAGAACCAGCAGGGGCGGGCAGTGCCACGCATGTATCCGAATAAGGCAACCTATTTTGGGCATGGCTGTCTCAAAAGTCCCGTTGCGACACATTAGTCTGGAGGTCTGCTGATTGGCTGGAGGGGAACAACGATCATTGGCTGAAGGGGTTGTCAGTCAACGGTATTACTCCCGCCCAACTCCAGCCCACAGCCAATATTTCAGAATGGGCGATCATGCCAGACTCACTCCTGGAATCAAATGGAAATGAGATTTCCGGAGGGAGGGTTTACCAGGCTAGACCTGAGGGGCCATATCTCATAATGGGAATCAATGGCTCGGGGTGTCCTAAGGTGGAGGGGTGGGTGGATTGGTCCCAGAAAGACATTGGGGTGTGATTTGATGCAGGAAAAAAAGGGAGATTGCACTGGCCCTGTTTATTGACAGCTCCCACCGGTCCCCATGGTGATGACGGCAGGGAAGCGAGCACAGTCTAGTTTTTTATTGGTTTTGGTAAGACATAACAGACGGATACATCAACGAGACATAACAATGAAACAAACAAACACACCAGACTATAATGCATAAATTATAATAAAAATTGACTAATAGTTTTTTCTACATTGTTGTCTGGTTCTGTCTCTCTCTGACTGACTGGCCCGTTGATTGAGAGGTCCATTGTGTCCGGACCGACCATACCCCGTTGCCCTCATTTGATTGATTGAATACGTTATTAGACAGAAATGCAAACAGCACGAGGTACAGTCAGACATTTGTCCTGGGTCCTGGGGACTCGTTTCCATTGTGGTCCTATGTATTTAATTCATCAGCATAGCATAAAATAAAAGACCAAAGTACAATATCATCAACAAATATAAAACCCTAGATGTATGTAGAGTAGAAAAAGAGGGGGAAATAAAAGGCGGGGGGGGAGGAATGTATGTGCCATCCCCTTTCTTTCTATGGGAGAAGTGAGTTTATCTCCCCCTTTGGCCTCCTGAAAGATGGATTTTCAGGCCTTGTTTTGAAGGAAGCCAGTGAGCCACATCATCATTTCACAATTGGTGTGAGAACTTTGCGTCGCACGAGGACCCACTGGCATAGATTTGCATAACAATGTGTTTTTTCCTCTGTGCCATTTTTTTTAACGAGATCTGTGGAAAATACTGTTCTCTCTCTCTCTCTCTCTCTCTCCCACACACACACACACACACACACACACACACACACACACACACACACACACACACACACACACACACACACACACACACACACACGCACACACATATAGCTCCCAATCCGTGTGCCGAGGCTGATGGAAAGAGCCCCTGCTCCCACCTGTGTCTCATCAACTTCAACCGGACCTACGCCTGTGCCTGCCCACACCTCATGAAGCTGCAGCCCGACAGACGCACCTGCAAAGGTACAGTGAGGACACGACAACAGTCGTGACACACACACACACACACACACACACACACACACACACACACACACACACACACACACACACACACACACACACACACACACACACACACACACACACACACACACACATTGATGTATCTCAAGGGACAGGCCGTTTCTCTGTGGGAATCTTTTCTCAGTGTTACATGACGGCCTGGCATCAGCATCAGGCTTTCATCTCTCATGAAACCAGACCTGATTGCTCCTCCATTGCTTGTGTAGTGTACTATCCATTTAATCTCCGTTCCATATCAAAGATTGTCTGGGCTGATTATCTGCCAAAGCCCCCTCTGTTGTTGTGCTTTTGATGATGATGCGATGGTTAGTTTAGTTCGTGGGTTTGTACACGTTTATGTACAGTACATGGGTACAGTAGGTGTCGGTGGGTGCACACGTGTGCATATATACTGTAATGCTTTGTGCTCTGTGTGTGCAAAACACAGATGTGCTTTATGTGCCTGCCTGTAGTGAGGTTAAGATAATATAAGGTGGCTTTTATTATCCCCACCCGGCTGAAGGCAAAGGGGGAGATTATGTTTTCACCCGCTTGTCTCTAATTTCGCAAACCACTGACTGAACCGATCAACACCAGATTTCCTCTGCATGCAGCCAGTAGGCCAAGAAAATACCTCGCCGAATTCATTGATTTAAATTGTTTTAATCTAATATTATAATGGAAGTCAGTGGCCACTGGATCGAACCAAAACCTTGCCCAAATATGGAGTCAAACGTCATAGTTAAATCATAGATGACTGATGTCATAGACATGTCCAAATATGGATTTCCTGGCCTGGAGATTTGCATTCCACTAAGTGCACCTTTCTAGTTAATTGGTCATTTTGGCAGTCCATCCCTTGTTTAGGCGGTGTAGATTTTTTGAGGGTAATTGGTGTCGAGGGCCTCCAATGTATTTCCCATTAATGGGGGCAATTGCAAGGAATACATGCACAGCCTAACTGGGTCTCTCTCAAAACTGGGTCACATCCACCTTTCAAATCAAGCTCTTATTGGCTCCATGGAGCAGACTGTCTCCTCTGTGCTTAGCGCTCTCATTTAGAACCAGGAATGACTCATAGCGAGAGAGATTAGTGTTCATTTGGACTCAGACATGATCTGGAACACTTGACATTGCCATTCTCAGTGTTTAGATCGTCCGTGGAAAACTGCAGTCACACGCACATCCCGCTTAGTAGGTGCCGGGCATTGAGTCAGCACTGGGAAGCGAGTCGATTGCCCCGCACACTGTATTCGCTCCAAAAAACATCTTTTATTGTGTCGAACGGTTTGTTCCCAGTGGATAATCGTCAGGTCCTATTGATTTAGATCAGGGGTCTTCAACGTTTTTAAGGCCAAGGACCCCTTAGCTGAGAGAGAGATGAAGCAGGGACCCACATTACATTACAGTCATTTAGCAGACGCTTTTATCCAAAGCGACTTACAATAAGTGCATTCAACATAGGTAGGGAACTAAAACTACTAATCACCAGAACTCTTAAGTGCATTTTCTGCAAAAACAAGCAACCAAGAGTATACCTAGCGCTAAGGTAAAAGTGCAATATATCAGCTACCTATTTCCTTAAACAGATGAGACAAAATAGCAAAATCAAATGAGCAGGAGCTAAAACAAATAATTGTATCGACTAAACAAGATCCAGTAAAACAATACAACAATAAAACAAGCGTTCGTACAACTAGTTACCCACCCACTACACATTGTATAATTGTGTTGCAGATTAAACTTTTTCATAGATTTCATAGATAGCTTCATAGACTTGTTTGTTGGTTTAATGTGTATTTTCAGACATTTAGCCGATTAAACCCTCAATCCTTAGTAAACTTGACCTTTCACGTTGTACTTGGTTTGCTCCTTTTCCCCTCTACACCAAACCTCTTTGCCAGAAATACCCGATCTACCATACAAGCTCACAACACCTCGGAGCGGGGGGCGTTGTGAGCTTGTAGATCGGCTATTTTTGGCTAATGTTGCCCTCAGAATAAGGATGCTAGGGTTCAAGTGGTTAATGTAAAAAAAGAATATCCTATCACACAAAGATTTGGCGGCCCCCCCTGTAGTAACTCTGAGGACCCCCGAGCAGTGGTGTAAAGTAACTAAGTACATTTACTCAAGTACTGTACTTAAATAGAATTTTGAGGATTTTTTACTTTACTGGAGTATATTCCATTTTTTATAATTTTACTTCTACTCCACTACATCTCAGAGGCAAATATTGTACTTTTACTCCACTACATTTACTTGAAAACTTTAGTTACTACTTACTTTTCAGATATAAACTATCATATAATGAAACATACAGTAACCACTTTAGCCCTATTTTATACATAGGCTATTTGAAAATAGCCGATCTACAAGCTCACAACGCGTCGCATCGCGACGCGTTGTGAGCTTGTAGATCTGCTATTTTCAAATATTTAGTACTTTTACTTTTGGTACTTTAAGTACATTTTGATGCCAATACTTTTGTACTTTTATTCAAGTAAATTTTGAATTCTGGACTTTTACTTGTAACAGAGTATTTTTATATCGCAGTATTGGTACTTTTACTTAAGTAAAGAATTTGAGTACTTTTTCCACCACTGCCCCCGAGGGGTCCCGGACCCCCCTGTTGAAGACAACCGATTTAGATATTCGTCCCGAGTTCAGTTTTCTCACTCTTCGTCTCCCTCATCCCTTTCCCTCTCCCCTCAAGAGTCTCGCAAGTTCCTCCTGTACGCCCGTCAGATCGAGATCCGCGGCGTGGACATCGACAACCCGTACTACAACTACATCATCTCCTTCACCGTGCCGGACATCGACAACGTGACGGTGGTGGACTACGACGCCGTGGAGCACCGCATCTACTGGTCGGACGTGCGCACGCAGACCATCAAGAGGGCCTTCATCAACGGCACCGGGGTCGAGACCGTGGTGTCTGCTGGTAAGAGGAACGCTGCCAGGGATATCCGTTTGATAATAATCAAATGTTATCGTTGGCGTGCGTTCAGGACGCTGCTCGTGGACTTCGTAGTTCCAATTTGAACCGTTCCAGCTCTCAGTGCAGTGGTTCTCAAACTTTTTCATGTCAAGGACCCCCAAATTGACACTTATTAGCCCGCGGACCCCCATTTGAAAAGATATGCCAGGGACCCCCCATAAGAGAAGATTTTTACGGCTCTAGCAGCGATTCTCAACCATTTAAATTTCAAGGACCCCCAGTTTGACATGCATTAGGCTACGGACCCCCATTTAATGGCATTTATATCTCTGGGACCACAATTTGTATGGTAAAATCAATGTTAATCTAACTCTGAGAGTGTACAAATGGAACCAAATGGACCCATTTGGTTCCATTTGTACACTCTCTGAGTTACAGACCCATAAGGGTCCATTTGGTTTTATGTGTATCATTTAGCTGGGGACCCCCTGGAACCACCTCAAGTACCCCTGGGGGTCCCCGGACCCCACTTTGAGAACCAATGTCTCAGTGAATTTAGTTCGAAGAGTATGTTCTTTTCTCTGCGTGGATCAGGCTGCATTATGATTTTGATCATGCATATTTTGGGCTGCCGATGGCCAAGTGGTTAAGGCACGTACCACATAGGCTTTGATGCCTGACAGGCAGCGGGTTCGATTCCCAAGCCCGGAGGCGGATTTGCTGCATGTCACTTCCCTTGTGATTTAAAACACTGGTGCATGTACAGTAAAGGAGATTACACACCGGCGAATGTACGCAAAATTCGGACTCGTTCCGAATAATTAAAAGACGTTTTTTCGCTTTATCGCTCCATGTAAGCTTGCATTGACTTTATAAGGTTTAAAAACAAAACGTATTATTCTCATGAAAATTCGCCCCCGGTGTGTAAGGGGCTTAAATCCTCCGTGTTAATTTAACACAGACTGTATATATTATAACAATCAGGACTTTAAAAGTGTGTCCACCCTAAATAAACCTTTCCCGTTGTGGGCCTCCACATTTCGCAGACCTCCCCAACGCTCATGGCCTGGCAGTAGACTGGGTATCCAGGAACCTCTTCTGGACCAGCTACGACGCCAACAGGAAGCAGATCAACGTGGCCAGACTGGACGGCTCCTTCAAGAACGCAGTCATCCAGGGTCTGGATAAACCCCACTGTCTGGTGCTGCACCCGTTACTGGGGTGAGTGTAACTGTATGTCCACAACATACAATAGACTAGTGTTACGGTCCGTGTTCTTAAGACGCAGCAGTGAGTCTGCACTGGGCTCCCTTGCCCAGATGACCGATGCATTTTCTCCATAGTTTTTTTCTTTTTCTTTTTTCTTTTACAAAACATATAAAAGACCAAAAAGCAAACACAAAATAAAATAACACAAATAACATTAACCCATTAAGACCTGAGGCGATTCTTAAAAAAAATCTAAATCCTAACAATTTTTGGAAAAAAATCAAAAAAATATATTTTCAAGATTTTTCAAAAATAGCAGATCTACAAGCTCATAGCGCGGCACTCGGTGCCGCGCTATGAGCTTGTATATCTGCTATTTTTGAATAGCCAAAGAAATCTAAAGTGACAGAGATGCGTTCTAGGTCTCAATGGGTTAAAAAACGGAATAAGCAAAACAAAACGATAAATCCTCAAAATAAATAAATCAAGTAAAACAATACGAATAATAATGCCAAGGGTATTAGTACAAAATGTTACTATAAAATCCTCAGTGTTCATTTATCTCTGAGAGTGTACAAATAGAACCAAATTTGGTGCAATTTGTACACTTTCAGATTTAAATGAACACTGAGGATTTGACTGTGTATGCACAAAATAATGTCTGTGGTTGACTCAAAAGTCAAACTCTTTTGTTGAACTGGACGACAATCAAACAACTTACAGTATGTGTGTTGTTGTTTTTGACTTAAATTAATTGCATGTGTGGTTTGCACGTGTTGAAGCACGTGCAAAGCTTTTGTTTTGCTACAGAGCACATTTTCTTAATTTAAACCAAAAAAAAAAATCCCTCGGAAAATCTCATCTCATTATGGCGGAAGTCACTTCTGGGTTATAGCCCGCAAAAAGATGTCATCACCACAACAATCTATTCCAGATATCAATTCCCTTTATTGTGCACTTTATTTTTTGCTTACACAGCTGAGACGGGTCAGGGCAGAGCTGTGTGTTTACACTTGCACACATCAAATAATGTGAAGTGGTATCTATATGAGGGCCCAACACAGATATGGAACACGGCCAAGAGATTTTATCAGCTCGCCCACAATCCATCCTCTTGTGTGTCTTATCTCTCATACTCTGTGTGTGTGTGTGTGTGTGTGTGTGTGTGTGTGTGTGTGTGTGTGTGTCCAGGAAGTTATACTGGACGGATGGAGACAACATCAGCATGGCCAACATGGATGGCGGCAACCGCACCTTGCTCTTCACCAATCAGAGAGGACCAGTAGGTGAGTGTCTGAACTCTATGCAAACCAATCACTGATTGCTGGATAACGATACTGATTGAGTAAGAACGGTGGTTCTTCATCCATTCGTTGGGGGGCGGTTGAGGTGCTATATAACACTGCTGCCATACAAATAACTTGTTAAGCCACTGTATGGTTATTTTAAGAGGTTCTCTACATGTTCTTCAGTGTAGTTTTACTGTAGGCCTGTGGTTCTCGAACGTTTTCATGTCAAAGACCCCCAAATTGATATGCATAAGATTTTAGTGTTTCAACATTTTCTCTTCAAGATTTTTCAATAATAGCCGAAGTATGACATGACGGAGACCCCCCCTCACAGATCCCTGGGGGTCCCCAGCCCACTTTGAGAACCGCTGGTGAAGGCATCTTTAATTGTAGTAAATATATTATATATAGCACCATTTGACAAAGGTGCTTGTTATACCCTTGTAGCGCCAAAAGAGGTTCCCCCTATGATTTTGAGCCAAAGAACCACTTTTAGTTGCATTTAGCACCGTCTTTGTTTAGCGTGTAATGTATTACTGCATCACACAGAGGCTCAGAGTAAGTTAATTAGTGCTCAGAGTGCCAAAATTGGCGTGAGAAAGTGTAGATAAGAGAGACGGGGCACAGAAAACTAATGATATTCCCTTATCTCCGCGCAGGCCTGTCTATTGACTTTGACAACGAGCAATTGTATTGGATCAGCTCAGGAAACGGCACCATCAGCCGCTGCAAGCTGGACGGGTCTGGTCTGGAGACCCTGGAGGGGGTGAAGGGCAAACTCTCCAAAGCTACCGCGTTGGCCATTATGGGTAAGGACGGTTTTCTTGAGCTCCGTGTCTTAATTTTCCATTTGACTTTTTTTTTTCTTCTGTGTGTTAACTAGGCCTGACCTCGACTAGTCGACTAATTAGTCGCGGGGGGTCCGAGTCGACTGCGTGTCTCTTAGTCGAATCTAGTCTAGTTTTTTTTTTAGGGCCAAAAATGTTTTTAATTGTTTTTTGGCCAAGTCTACACGTGCAACCACACGTAACTTCCACTTTATTCTTCTTATTCCTCGTCTTTGTATTGGTATTGTTTGTGTTGGAGCGCCTCAGTGCCGCTGCAGAGTTCATGTGCAACCTCTTCCAGAGAGAATTAGAGACACTAGAAACTCTGCTGGAGACACAAAACAAGCTGTGTAGACTTGGCCCTTTGAAATAAAATGTATTTTGGCCCAATTTTTGGCCATTAGTCGACTGCCAGTCAACTAATGGCAATTAGTCGCCAATTAGATTCGACTAAACAAATCCTTAGTCGGGGACAGGCCTAGTGTTCACCCATTAAGACCCACTGAGGCCGATTCTACAAATGCCTTCTAAATCAGTAGTTATCAAACTTTTTAGTTATTCAAAATCATTAAAAATTTCAAAAACGCAAAAGTTAAAACCCCCCATGTTTATCTGTCTATAGGAGACAAGCTGTGGTGGGCAGACCAGGGAACTGACCAGATAGGAACCTGTGATAAGAAGGATGGGGGGAACTGGAAGGTGCTGCGCAACAACACCTCTCCCATGATGCACATGAGAATATATGATGAGGAGGTGCAGAAAGGTAAGACAACTTGATAATACGGTAGAGTTTTTGGTTATGGCTTTCTTTCAGGTCTGGGTTCATAAAGCATTTGTAAATACGAATAGGTAGGACAAGAGTTCTAAGTTCATTTCCTTTGTAGGCATCACAGTGGAAAAAATAAGGCGGTGAACTTAAAGAATGTCCAAGACAGCTTTGTTCAGTTCACGTTGAAAATCTTTTATTAATCCATTACAAGGAATTTTAAAAGAACGCAGGTGGCCAACACGTTTCGGCCCAGAAGCCTTCATCAGGGTCCACTGGAGTGGATTCCGTACTGTCAACGTGTCTTCCTCTTGGCTTTTTCCACTGTGATGCCTACAAAGGAAATGAACTTAGAACTCTTGTCCTGAAACTAAACCCTTTCCAAAGAGCACCTGTTCTCAGTCTGTTCTCAGTTTGACATAATTACGGACCCACGCAGCGCTGCTTCTTCTAAATTATGATTTAACTTAATTGGTAGGTTTTGACGCATAAGAAAAATCAGTTGAATCAATTTGACTATCTGTTTCATATCTGAGGTTCAAGTTTCAAAGTGTTTTTTATTGTTACATCTTGTGTACAGTCATGGTAGCAGCATAAGTAATGGTAATTCTTTTACAGAGAGAAAAATAAATAGAGAAAAAGTATATCAAACTATATTTCCTTGATGGTATAAGCCCGTTCCATGTGGTGCTGCTTGAACACTACAACAAAGCTAAGAACAAAAACATGCTAATTTGAGATATGTTTTTTGAACCCAGGTCTGGTTTCCAACTGATCTCTCTGATATGCTCTTTCCTTTGTTTTCATAGCGAGTATTAACCTGTGCAGTAACAACAATGGAGACTGTTCCCAGCTGTGTCTGCCTACGTCCCCGACCACCAGAGCCTGTATGTGTACCGCTGGATACAGCCTGAAGACTGGACAGCAGTCCTGTGAAGGTATGCAATGATCTGTGATAGATTCTACACATACTGTACCACCGCACATATAGATACATACAGTACAGTACTATACATGAAAAAATGATATACATTTAATAACAATAATAATGATTATGACTTTTATATAGCTTTATATAGTGTCTTTCAAGAAAACCAAGGATGCTTTACACCAAAACAAAGAAAACGAAACTAATAAGTAAAGATCAAAGGCCTTGGTGAATACAAGCCTTTTCAGGACAGACTTAAAGGAGAGATCCGGACATCTTAAGTGTTATCTTTGATGTGTCGCTAATCACTCACCAACATTGAAAGGGACGTTGAGTTATTTCAGAGATTCCCCTTCGTCCAGTCTGTGCAATGCAAAGTTATTTTTTTCTCTACTCCTCCTCATTGTTGAGTGTCATGATACTCAAACATGCACTGAATGTCGCGAACGAGCCACCATTCGTGCAGAACGAGAGGACGCAGGTTGCTTGTTTCTTCCATAGAACCTGGCGTCTACAAAAAAAAATACATATCATCAACAAATACAAAACACTATTATGTACAATGTGTTTGTATGTGACGCGGAATTGAACCGGGAGCCAGTGCAGGTGGATAAGGGTGGGTGGTGATGTCCTGCCCAGGGTTGGTGTGGATGAGAACCCTGGCAGAGCTGAGTTTTTTTTCACATACTGGACGCCTGTCCAGGGCTTTACTGGGAACCGGACTCCATTGCCCTAATCAAGACAGGAGGTGATCAAGGCAGGGGCGTCACGGCCATCCACTGTGCGTACGACGCGACACCCTCACTCTCACAGATCGGTGATTTCATACCCCCCACTTTTTGAAAAAATAAAAAATAAAAACTTTTTTTGATAATAAATCGGTAAAATCAGGCAAAAATAAGAATTAAATAACCTAACCCTAAAACCGAAATAAAGTTACCAAAACACCAAAAAAAAACTAACAAAATCCGCCCAAAAAACGCAAAATTTTGAAAATACAAATTTTGTTTACATTTGACAGTTACAAATGTTTTTCACGATTTTTCAAAAATAGCAGATCTACAAGCTCATAGCGCGGCACTCGGTGCCGCGCTATGAGCTTGTATATCTGCTATTTTTGAATAGCCAAAGTGTAAAATAAGGGGTATAGTAATACAGTAGTCCACCGAAAGTCCACCCCCCCCACCTTCTGAGAGCCAGTGATGTCCCTTGATCAAGGTATGGGTGAGGGTCTCGGCCATGGAATCTGAGAGTGAGGGCCGGAGTTTTGAGATGTTTTTTTTAGGTGGTAAAAGGTGGATTTGGGCATCTGTTATATCTGCTATTTGTGTCTTTGAAGGTATGGGCTCTTTCCTGCTGTACTCTGTCCACGAGGGAATCAGAGGAATCCCGCTGGACCCAGCAGACAAGTCTGACGCCCTGGTGCCGGTCTCTGGCACCTCTCTGGCTGTTGGCATCGACTTCCATGCCGGTGAGTTAAATTGAAGGGCGGCAGTAATGTGATTTGTCTGGCTGTGGAGTGGGGTTTGAAAGCTGAGGTTTGCTACTCTAGCACAGTGGTTCACAAACCTTTTAGACCCAAAAGAGAAATTAGACATGATTGAAAATAGCAGAGTGAAAATAGCAGTGAAAATAGCAGATCTACAAGCTCACAACACGCCTCGTTGTGAGCTTGTAGCATGTAAAATAATACAAGCATTACTATTTTCAATCTTTAACTGTTTTTTATTTTTAATTTATGGAAAGATTAGATTTTATTTTATTCATGAAATACTTGTTGGAATTCTTTTGATTTGATGAAAAGTTGTGATGTTTAAACCTTTTTTTAAATCATTTTGAAATAATATATTTCATTTTTAAATGTAGGAATTGAAAAAGAAGTGGGATATTTACCTCATTGAGTGCCAGAATTGCTAGAATTATTTCAGAATGATGTTGTCCCAGACAGTGCCAGACTTTTTTTCAAAGTAAAAAAAAAGTGCTTAGGAAGCGAGATACAGCCTTTTTAATTTCTAAGTTAAACAAGGAGTGGATGGAGCTTTTTTTTTTTTTTTTTTTACTATTTTTTCAAAAACACGTCAAACACGTCATTGGCACGTTGAGCCATAGCGGTAAAAACACGTGAAACACGTTAATGGCACTCAATGAGTTACTCGCGACCCATACAAATGTGGAAACAGTGCTCTAGCAGAGCAGTAGGAAGAGATTGAATCTTAATGGGCTGCGGTGCCGTTTCAGACAATGACACCATCTACTGGGTGGACATGGGCCTGAGCACCATCAGCAGGGCCAAGAGAGATCAGACGTGGAGAGAGGACGTGGTCACCAACGGCATCGGAAGAGTGGAGGGCATCACCGTTGACTGGATAGCAGGTGAGAGAACCGCGAGCATAATCAAACTTTTATACAGAGTAAAATCCTGAGTGTTCATTTGTCTCTGTGTATAGTGTGTGAAAATGTTACCTGGATTTAGCTATTTCAGTTAAATCATGTGTATACACTGTCCAACTGCCAATGTGTGACAAAAGAACCTCTCAATCAATGAGCAACCTTCAATCTTTCTAGGGAATATATACTGGACTGACCAGGGCTTTGATGTGATCGAGGTGGCCAGGCTGAATGGTTCCTTCCGCTATGTGGTCATTTCACAGGGTCTGGACAAGCCACGTGCCATCACTGTCCACCCAGTGAAAGGGTAAGTCCCCCTGTCCCCCTGGCCTGAGGCTAAAGTCTGGGTTTAACGTCAATTCAGTTCCAAAAAAAAAAGATATTAGATATAAATAAAATAATTGTGAAAATAGCCAATCTACAAGCTCACAACAAGCATTGTGTGGTTGTAGATCAGCTATTTTCACAATACTTATCCGTGGAACAGCCTAAAAACAAGTTGTGAAGCACTGCTTTAATCCATGGTTGTGTTCTTGTGCCCAGGTATCTGTTCTGGACCGAGTGGGGTCAGTACCCCCGGATCGAGCGCTCTCGGCTGGACGGAACCCAGAGATTGGTCATGGTCAATAACAGCATCAGCTGGCCCAATGGCATCTCCATCGACTACGAGGTCTGGACCATGACGCCTTGTTACACCTTGTTTAACAGCATCAGGAACATTTGCTAAGTGATTGGGAGATGATTTGTTTAGTTTAGTTAGTTTAGTTTTAAACAAATTCCTTTCCCTGTAATCTGTTTTAACCCATCTGTGTCACTTTAGATTTCTTTGGCTATTCAAAAATAGCAGCTATACAAGCTCATAGCGTGGAACAAAATGTTTTGAGATGGGGGGGGTCCGCGGTCCCCCCCCATCTCAATGGTTATAGCTCAAAATCTAAAATGACACAGCTATGCGTTCCCGGATTGAATGGGTTAACTGCTGTACTGTCTTTGGCGCCTGGATTTCCCCAGCGGGATCAATAAAGGTCTTATCTTAGTTCTTTTGCACAATGCAAAAAACAAACAAAAAACTTTTAAAATAAAACTGCAGATTGGGAAAAACATCTTCAAGGGGCTTATACAGAAAACAACTTACTGCAAAACAAACAAATAAATGCCGTTCTGTATATCGAGAGATACATTTTTTTGTCTGCTTTATTCATTTTTTTTGTCTGCTTTATTCATTTTTTTTGTCTGCTTTATTCATTTTTTTTGTCTGCTTTATTCATTTTTTTTGTCTGCTTTATTAATTTTTTTTGTCTGCTTTATTCATTTTTTTTTAAAACTCAAACTGTTGTTTGTCTTGTGTATGTTGTTATGCTCCCATCCAGGCGGGTCTTCTGTACTGGTGTGATGCCCGGACGGACAAGATTGAGCGCATCAATCTGGAGACGGGAGAGAACAGGGAGCTGGTTCTAAACAACAACAACATGGACATGTTCGCCGTGTCCGTCTTTGAAGAATACATCTACTGGAGTGACAGGTCAGTCCTCTGTCTGTCCATCTTCATTTATTCATTCTTTCATTTGTTCCACCAACCTTTTCCCACCCATCCAGCTATACATCCGTCCTCAACACCTTGAAACCTAGCTTCCCTCTTCTGGTGCAAACATTCGGCGAAAATAGCCAATTTACAAGCTCACAACGTGTCACAATGCGACGCGTTGTGAGCATGTAGATCAGCTACTGTATTTTCGGCAATGATATTTTGTATGTAGAGGGAAAAAGTATAGTATAGTATAGACCTTTGGGGGACTCCGGTCAACAAAGTATAAGGTTTAAGTGGTTAATTGTTCCTGTATGCCCACCTGAAATGCATGAATATATCTGAGTTATATCTCTATTTTAAATTGACTATCAATGTGATGTTTTCCCCCAGGACTCATGCCAATGGCTCCATCAAGAGAGGCAACAAAGACAACGCCACAGATTCGGTCCAGCTCAGGACCGGCATCGGTGTACAGCTGAAAGACATCAAGGTTTTCAACAGAGCCAGACAGCAAGGTAGCAGACGGCAGAACACACACACACACACACACACACACACACACACACACACACACACACACACACACACACACAAACACAAACACAAACACACAATAACACATTTAACCCATTAAGGACTGAAGCCGATTCTGCATGTCTCCTAAATCCCAACAGTTTCCTGAAAAACGTATGTTTCTATATCAGTGGTGCTCAATCTTTTTCATGTCAAGGACCCCCCAAAATTATATGTATTTGGCCGTGGACCCCCATCTCAAAATATGTTGTTCCAGGGGGTCCCAGAAGCAAATATTTGAGTTAAAAATATTCGCTTTAAAACAATATATATTCAAAGATTTGCACATCATTTTCACGATTTTTCAAAAATTGCAGATCTACAAGCTCGTAGCGCGGCACTCGGTGCCGCGCTATGAGCTTGTATATCTGCTATTTTTGAATAGCCCAAAGTGTAAAATAATGCTTTTTTTTAGCTCAAAAAGTGACACAGATGCGTTCCAGGTCTTATAATGGGTTAAGACTTTTCTCCACCACCACCCAATTTATCCATCAGCCAGCAGGAATTAACAGAAACACATTGTTTAAACACATTGTTCTCATTCTCTTTAACAACATGCAGTCTCTAAGCAAAGCGTGACATTCTTTCTACCCCGCCGCAGGCACCAACGTCTGCAAAGACAACAACGGCGGCTGCGAACAGCTGTGCCTGTTCCGGGGCGGCGCCGAGCGCACCTGCGCCTGCGCCCACGGCATGCTGGCCGAGGACAACCGCGGCTGCCGCGACTACGACGGCTACCTGCTGTACTCGGAGCGCACCATCCTGAAGAGCATCCACCTGTCGGACGAGACCAACCTGAACGCGCCGATCAAGCCCTTCGAGGACCCGGACCACATGAAGAACGTGATCGCCCTCAGCTTCGACTACCACGGCGGGGGAGGGAAGGGCGCCAACCGCATCTTCTTCAGCGACATCCACTTTGGCAACATCCAGCAGATCAACGACGACGGGACGGACCGCAAGATCGTGGTGGACAGTGAGTATGATCATCACACACACGCATACTCCGGCGGTATTAACTCTCTCAGTGCCAGAGTATTTTCATAAAGTACTCCCCCAGTGCCAGCAATTTTCGTTTTTTTTTGCTTTGTTATTTTGTAATTTAATTTTCAAATAGCTTGTCTATATGCAGTATGCAACTCATACGACAGTTCTACCAGTAGAGAGCAGCAAATCGAGCCATTGATCACCTCGTTGACTCGCTCGCCCCCTCTCAAACAGGCTCACGTGACATCCGGTCATAACCGGATGTTTACGTTTTCGACAATTTCTGATCGGGTTAAAATACAATGTTATACACGACTACGATGACTGATCGTCACCCAGACCAAAGAGAATAGACTTAGACCTCTCCGTTCGTTTTTTCTACCGTGTGAAAAACCGTGACTTTCCCTTTTCTGGCCGAAAATGACCGCGGGAAAAAATTAGAAACGGAATCTGCGTCATGAAACCGGAACCCAATGAGTCTGAAGGAGTCAGGAAGCGAAAGTGATCATGAGAAATAAACAGAATAGCGCGACCAAAATACAAAGTAAAAACTCGGGATTTCTCGTTCTGGCAGCGAGGGTACTCGGGAAAAACTCGGGGTATCTCGGGGCGTGGCACTGAGAGAGTTAAGCAATTTCCTCTGGGATGATGGCGAAATGAGCCTGTACGTCAGTTTGACTAAAGTAGACACTCCTCAGAGAATGATACACAGTCACTCCCTAATCTAAATTGTCTGCTTCTGTTTCTCCCCCCACTCTGTCCAGCTGCACCTCAGCTGTGCTGGGTACTGCTGCCATCTTTTATTGTGTCTCCATTAATAAGTGTGGTCTGCACTGTAAACAGCCATCAGCACAGAGGTTGACAACACAAAAGACCCCTGAATGAACCACTGTAACCAGCACACAGCTGGAGCCTCTCATCTAGAAGCATGCACGCACACGCACACACACACACACACACACACACACACACACACACACACACACACACACACACACACACACACACACACACACACACACACACACACACACACACACACACACACACACACACACACACACACACACACACACACACACACACACACACACACACGCACACACACACACACACACACACACACACGCACACACACACACACACACACACACACACACAGCACACCGGGGCCCTTAACACATTCAATTCGGGACTGCATCTGTGTCATTTTAGCTATAGCTATTATTTTATACTTTGGCTATTTTTGAAAAAACAAATTGTGCAAATCTTTGAATATATATACGAACATTTTTAACTCAAATCTTTGCTTCTGAGGGTCCCTGGAACAAAAGATTTTGAGATGGGGGTCCGCGACCAAATACATAACATTTGGGGGGGGTCCTTGACGTGAAAAAGTTTGAGAACCACTGATATTATAGCAACCTACAGTTTTCAGAAAACTGTTAGGATTTAGAAGACATTTGTAGGCGCGTTCCCCGATTGGATTGGTAAAGCATTTTCTAAAGTTGCTTTTATTCTGAAGAGTCTTTTAAATCTCACTCTCCTTAATGATTGAAGAGCAGGTTCTTGACGCGCATCCAGATAAGAATTGCATTTAAAAGCCCTGAACAACAAGGGAACATAATACATTAGATGTGTGATAGGAATGAACAGGGAAACAAGGAAAGTACATGGGGGGTTGGTTTGTTTATTGACGGTAACATTGAGATTAGGGTTTAGATCAGTTCTTCTTCGCTAGTGTTCCATCTCATTGTAAAAGGGGAGTTTATCACACAAAAGGCAGAGTGTATAGTTCCAGCAGAAAGCGAACACGTGTCTCTGGGTTGCTCCAGGCGGGTCAGTTTTGCCCTCTGTCCGAAGTCGTGTCCAGTTCAAAAGGCTGCACGACGTCCCTGCCCACCGCGCCGGGGCAGCCAATCAGACAGTCCTTGCACCACGCCCAGTGCTCCCGCCCCAGGTGCCGCAAATCCCTCCTGAACTTCCGCGACATGAACACGTAGAGCACGGGGTTAACCACCGTCGCCGAGCTGGCCAACAGCCTCGCCAGGACGGCGACGGAGCGGTAGCCCGGGGTGCCCTCTATGGTCCCCCCGACGAACGAGAACATGAGGACGTAGGAGGGCAGCCAGAGGAGGGTGAAGACCAGCACCAGGAGCGCCGAGGTCTGCGTGACCTGGCGCTGGTAGCGTTCCAGCTGCGGCGCGTGGCCGAGGAGCCGCGCGCCGCGCAGGAAGCGGTAGATCTTGCCGTACATCGCCACGATGACGCCCAGCGGCATGGCGAAGGCGAACAGGAAGAGGGCGGTGCTGTAGATGAGGCTGGACAGGTCGGAGAGGAACGCGAAGCAGTATACGGCGCTGGATGCGCTATTCACCGTGCGGATGGCGAACTGGGGCGCCGCCAGGGCCGAGGCGGGCACCCACAGCAGCGCCACGGTCAGCTTGGCGCGCCGGTGCATGCGCGAGCGGTACGCCCAGGCCGGGTGCACCACCGTCAGGTAGCGCGTCACCGCCAGCGCCGCCAGGACGAAGACGGAGGCCGACGAGCAGGCCACGCCCAGGAAGCTGACGGCCTTGCACAGGAAGTCGCCGAAGGGCCAGTAGCCCAGGGCGATGGCCGACGTGTGGAAGGGCAGGCAGAGCAGGAGGAACATGTCGGCGGTGGTGAGAGCCAGCAGCAGAGTGTCCGTGCCGTGGGGAGGCTGTCCGTTTCGCCTCCTTCGCCCGGTCAGGATGGTGATGACCAGAGAGTGTCCCAGTAGGCCGGTCAGCAGGATGAGAGCGTCCAGGGCGGGCACCACCACCTTCACCATGCTCTCGTCTGCTGTGCCACTCTTGTTGTTCGCTTGCAACGCGTCCATGTTCTACCATGCGTTCACGACTTAACGAACCTTCCTTAGCAGTCTAAATGATTGACATCGCAACAGTATATTCACAGTTAAGTCTCTGGTCGATGCAGCTCTTGCCTCTCTGTCTGTTTCACACTGTATTACTCACACAGGCATGTTGACGCGGCAACTGGCAGCAGGCTAGACAAGCAGCCAAAATCACCCTGGTCCAGCCGTGACTGATGTCTATAATTTGTACCCATTCTGGAAAAGACAATCATGCATCTGTATTCCAACATATTTTTGGTTGTTTTTTTGTGTTGAGTGGCAGAAAAATCCCCGACAAAAATACATATCATCATGACCTGAGCTAAAATTAGACCTAAAAATATTGTCCCCTCTCAAAGGTCAAAGTAAAAAAACAAAAAGACAGTTTTTCGGCCAAATGTCCCAATTAAACTCAGAAGTATTTGGAAATGTGATCTTTTTACGATGTTGTTCTTCAACCTTTGGGCTTGCGTTGTCTAGAAACGGCATATACGATTATATCCAATATAAACCCAAGACGGGCAGTTTCATTGAATCCGTAGTAGAGATGGCAGTTCGGATGCTGCTTGTATTGATTTCTCTGAAACCAAGCAACGGAAGACAAATTCATCCTGTCGGTCAGCACAGCGAGACATTAAGCTGTCAATGCTACTTGATGCTAAGTGGTCACAGTGGTAGGAGGCTCGGTGTCCATTAAGAAGGCTCTTCAGAGGCTTGTAATCCCTGCGATTCCGCTGGCAGAGGGATGCTGAGCAAGTAGCTTGGTTGCATAAAAGTGAATGGAAAAATCCAATGCAGGAATGACCAGGGGGAAAAAAACAAGAAGTTATTGCCATTGGTTTGTAGCATTCAGGTGAGTGAACGCCATGTTACTCTCTCGTCTGTCGGCGACAAACTGCTCTGTGTACGTATGTTAACAGTCTTCTGGACAGCCTTCACCCACTGTTTGCACAGCAAGCAGGTAGTGAAATCTGGGGAGGGGGAGGGGGGGGGGGTGTTTCTGGTGTTTCTTCATGCTGCCTTGAACTCTACTACCGCTTCAACTCTACTGCACTTCGTGTTATGATCTAACTTTAAACAATGGGAGGCATAGTCATTTAACCCTTTAAGACCGGGCGGGAACGCATCGGTGTCGTTTTAAGATTTCTTTGACTGATCAAAAATCATGAAAATGTGTGCAAATCTTTGAATATATATATTTTTAAGGAAACATTTTTTAACTCATGTTACAACTTCTGGGGGTCCCTGGAACAACATATTTTGAGATGGGGGTCCACGGCCAAATACATATCATTTTGGGTGGTCCTTGACATGAAAAGGTTTGAGATCCACTTTAGCGACGTACGTTTTTTTTCAAAAAACTGTTAGGATTTAGAAGACATTTGTAGAATCCCCCAGAAGCAAAGATTTGGGTAAAAAAAAATACTTTAAAAATATATATATTCAAAGATTTGCACACTTTTCAATTTTTTTCAAAAATAGCAGATCTACAAGCTCGTAGCGCGGCACAGCTTGTAGATCTGCTATTTTTGAATAGCTAAAGAAATCAAAAAATGACACACAGATGCGTTCCCGGTCTTAATGGGTTAACCGGCGCTACACTCAACTTCATCTCGTTGTGTTGTTGCAATTATTTCCTGCCTAGGAATATTAGCAATAAGAATTACAGAGTTGCTTTTGCTGTATTATTTCGTGACTTGGGGGTCTATACTGTAGCTTTCAAATCTGGAAGACACAACTGTGACGGTTCTGTTCTTTGTTATTATTCCGTATTCACAGCTAAAAAAATGACCTTTTAGGTACATTAACATTGATTGCAGGCCTCCCTCGTCATCCACCTTAACTCCCCCCGCCCCCCCCCCCCCTCTACAATAAAAAGGCAGTTATTGACTTTAGACAACGAGCAAACAGCTGCATTGGAGTGTACAGGCTTTTATGGCGGAGCAATTGTGGTCATAAATGCGGTCTCTGGTGTGAGGAAAAACAGATGGACGGAAAACCTTTTGAAAGAACACATGAGGAACTATTGTTCAGTGACCTCTCCGTAATGCTGCGTGTCATGGAGCCACCGCACATAAAAATAGGAGCTTGGAGTCCTGGAAATGGAGCCTGAAGGGGCAATGGAGGACATCTGTGTGATTAGCAGTTTGTACTTACTACTATGGGGGCTGGTAGGTCGAAGGAGAGAGGAGCAGGAGGGGTGGGTGTCCACTTTTATCTTCTTCATGCTGCTGCTCACGGCTGACTTCTTCACCCTGGGCCCCCGTTTGTTTCCCCTAAAGTGACTGAAGCTGCTTCCGACGTGGCGGTTTTCTTTTCCAGAACAAGAAGTCACCATGAATAAGCGGCGTCCTCCTCGGGGAAGCTGTATTTGTGTGTGCAGGCATCCAGCCATGAAATGACAGGATGATATCGACTCTTTAAGCCCTCTCCAGGAACAGCGGGTGCATGATGGCGCCCCATCCGTCACTCAGTATACTGTACCAGTTCCACTGTCCTCGCCTCCGATTTCTTCGCCCTCTTTTCCTCTCCTCTCCTCTCCTCTCCTCTCCTCTCCTCTCCTCTCCTCTCCTCTCGTTGACCTTGAATCTCTTGACAGTGATTCACCGTTTACCAGCTGATGTGAGCAGACATGGTTCTTTTAAAGCATTTCCTAGTGCCTTTTGTGCCTCTCCGAGGGTAACCATGCGCACAAACTTGTTAATCTTTGACGATAATTAATGATCCGAGTTTGAATTCTCACCCAGAGGCCCTCATTACAAGGCATCGTTAGCTCTCCTAAAGAGCCTATGTCTCATTTTTATCGTGGTTTTAAAACTAATTTGTTTCTTTCCCAAGTGCCGTGGTGCTTCCAGCACTTAGCTCTGCCTGCCAGGTACCAAAGAACCCACACAGCCCTGTCGTAGTCTGTTTTGTTTTGGATACAGCACATATATATTAACCCATGAAGACCTGAAGCAGGTCTACAAATGCCTTCTAAATCCAACAGTTTTCTGATTTTTTTTTTTTCATATCAGTGGTGCTCAAACTTTTTCATGTCAAGGACCCCCAAAATTATATGTATTTGGCCGCCGACCCCCATCTCAAAATGTTTAGTTCCAGGGACCCCCAGAAGCAAAGAATAGAGTTAAAAAATGTTTGCTTTAAAACAATATATATTCGAAGATTTGCACACATTTTCACGATTTAAAAAAAATAGCAGATCTACAAGCTCGTAGCCACAGAGTGAGCTAGTACATCTGCTATTTTTGAATCGCCAAAGTGTAAAATAATGCTTTTTAGGCTCAAATGAAAAAGTGACACAGATGCGTTCCAGGTCTTAAAGGGTTATTAACAGCGCTGACAGCCAAACCTTCCCTCACCCCTCTGTGCCACAGGTGTCGGGTCAGTGGAGGGCCTGGCGTACCACCGCGGCTGGGACACGCTGTACTGGACCAGTTACACCACCTCCACCATCACCCGCCACACCGTGGACCAGAGCCGCTCCGTGGCCTACAACCGCAACAACGTGGTCACCATGTCTGGCGACGACCACCCCAGAGCCTTTGTCCTGGACGAGTGTCAGGAGTGAGTCATTAAGTTTTAATGTTCGCGCGCGCACACACACACATACACACACACACACACACATATGTTTGTATTACTATACTTGTGAGGACATCAACACTTTAGGACAGCCATGTTATGAATGCCATTTAAAAAAAATAATTGCCATTTTTAACCTTTAAGCCTAAAGCCGAAAAACAGCAGATCTACAAGCCCACAACGCGCCGCGCTGCGACGCGTTGTGAGCTTATAGATCAGTTATTTTTCGGTGCATGACACTGGCGCGCAACTAAGTATAAATCATGTTTAACTCTTAATTCCAATCCCTAAACCTAACCTCTAAATGTCTAATCCTGACCTGAATGTTTGTCTAATTGTAAACGTATCTCTAAAAAATGATTTTTAACTATAAAACAACCATTTGTCTTGTGAGGACCAGGAAAACGGTCCTCACAATGTATATTTCTTCGAATTTGTCCTCGCAAGTATAGTAATACAAACACACACACACACACACACACACACACACACACACACACACAGCAACTGGGATAACTTCCAATAGAGCTCTGTTTTTTTAATGTTTTGAACAGCAGATTTATGTTGGATTAGTCAACCGTAGCTGCTATTAGACCGAGAACACGGTTGTTCTTCCCATTGCAGAGTCGTTATTTTTCCCCTCCCTGTGTTTGTTCCCCTTCCACCAGTCTCATGTTTTGGACCAACTGGAACGAGGCGGCTCCCAGTATCATGAGGGCCTCTCTGAACGGGGCCAACGTGCTGGTGATCATTGGCAGCGACATCAAAACCCCCAACGGCCTGGCCATAGACCACCGCGCCGAGAAACTCTACTTCTCTGACGCGACGCTGGACAAGATCGAACGCTGTGAATACGATGGCAGCAGCCGTTACGTGAGTTGTCCACTTTTTTTGTTTTGTTTTGATTTTGAAACAGTATTTAATATATTTTTTTAACATGTTAGATTAATCAAAAACACCCGTCCTTGGCTCTGGTGACTCATCCTGCCCTCCTAATACGTGAGGGGGCCGTGTTTTTTCCGATTACTTTTTTCATTTATTTTAATAAAAATTTGTATTGTATTATTATTTTATTTCTTTCCAAAAATTGAAAAATCACAGTCTCCTCACGTATTAGAAGGACAATATCAGTCACCAGAACCAAGGACGGGTGTTTTCAAAGAATCTAACATGGCGGCTGTGGCTCAGGAGGTAGAGCAGGTCGTCCAATGATCCGTGGGTCGGCGGTTCGAATCCCGGCTCCTCCTGACCACATGTCGAAGTGTCCCTGGGCAAGACACTGAACCCTACATTGCCTCCAATGATTCGGTCGGCGCTCGCTTGCCACCATTGGTGTGTGAATGTGGGAAAAGTGGGGACGCTGGCGTCGACTGTTCGCCGCTCCACCTCCCAATGTCCCCCACCTGTATGAATGAATGAACCATTGTAAAGCGCTTTGAGCACTTGGAAAAGCAAAAAAAATGCAATTCATTATTAACATGGTTAAAATGGAGTTTGAAGTTACAATGGGTTTGTATAGGAAGGGGGCGTGTCTGATAAAATTAATATCAAATATCTAAATACTGAATCAAGCAACTTAAAAACTGTCCGGAGTGCCCCCACAAAAGCTTGAGTAGACGATAAAATGACCCAAACATTTTTTGAAAGTGAATTATCCCTTTAAGTGACTATATTTTTTACAGGGTTGACTGACATGATACATTACGTACTCTTAACTCATTGGCTGCCAGCTTTTTGATTTTTTACCTACAGCTGGCTGCCAGACTTTTTCAATGAGAAAAAAAAAGCACTTAGGAGCCGAGATACATAATTTTTAAGTTTTCAGTTATAAGGAAGTGTCTGGGAGCAAAACTCTTCGGAAAATCATATCTCCTTGGTCTTTGGGTTTTTTTGAAAAATTAAAAAAAAAAAAAAAAAAAAAAAAAAAAAACTTTTATTTTGAAACATTTTTTTTTTTGAAAGAACGCAGATCTGCGTCAATGGCAGCCAACGGGCTTTTGCGCAAATGAACGCAGATCTGCGTCAATGGCAGCCAATGTGTTAAGTATTAGAAATACTAATGTTGTGCTTTCCGTGCTCGGCGTCCAGGTGTTGCTGAAGAACGAGCCTGTCCATCCGTTTGGTCTGGCCGTGTACGGAGACTACATCTTCTGGACCGACTGGGTGAGGAGGGCCGTTCTCAGGGCCGACAAATACACCGGAGGCGACATGAAGGTTCTGCGCGCAGACATCCCACAGCAGCCCATGGGGATCGTCGCGGTGGCTAACGACACCAACAGCTGTGAGTGTTATTAACTCTTTAAGACCGGGGAGCGCATCTGTGGTGTGTCATTTTTTAGGTTTCTTTGGCTATTCAAAAACATCAGATCTACAAGCTCATAGCGCGGCACCGAGTGCCACGCTATGAGCTTGTAGATCTGCTATTTTTGAAAAATCGTGGAAAGTTTTGCAAATAATAGATTTTTTTCCCCTTTTTTTTGGCGGACATTTGTAACTCAAATCTTTGCTTCTAGGGGGTTCCTGGAACTAAATATTTGACAAATGTTCGCTTAAAAAAATACATAATCCAAGATTTTTAGACTTTTAAAAAATAGCTCATAGCTTGTAGATCTGCTATTTTTTGAATAGCCTAAAGAAATCTAAAAAATGACACACAGACGCGTTCCAGGTCTTAATGGGTTAACTGGCAGTCTGTACCGAAGACATTTTATACAGGTAATAAAATGTCATCGCGATTACGTAACCCGGGGGTTGACATCTAACTCTCTCCCTGGCGATATATATAATGCTTTTCAGGCGAGTTCTCTCCCTGTCGAACAAACAACGGAGGATGCCAGGACCTGTGTCTGCCCACATCAGACGGACGGGTCAACTGCAGTTGCCGTGGAGACAGACGACTGCTGGAGGACAACACGTGCTCTGGTGAGTGAGACGGGGAGAGAGATGATGATGATGTGTCTCTCTCTCTCTGTGTGTCTATATTTTGATCCTATTCTGTCACCGCAGGGCTGAAATAAATTAGATTTTATTATAGTGCCAAATCACAAGTTGTTTCAAGGTTGAGTAGCGTTGACATTGATGTTGTTTCCAACTGAATTCAAAAAACTTTATTAGACAATGGACCATTTGTGCACCGATGATTTCATTAAATGACATGACTCGTCGTCTCTCGACACATAACGTCAATTCACAGACCCACTAGACTCGTTAAGATAGATCTCCATTCCTACCCAAGACACTTCACATAGTGCAGAGCAGTGGTGTAAAGTAACTAAGTACATTTACTTAAGTAAAATGTTGAGGTATTTGTTCTTTACTTTAGTATTTCCAATTTCCAATACTTTTACTTCTACTCCACTACATCTCAGAGGCAAATATTGTACTTTTACTCCACTACAATTATTTGAAAACTTTTGTTGCTAGTTACTTTTCAGATATACATTTTGATACAATGAAACATACATTAACCACTTTAGCCCTATTTAATACATAGGCTATTTGAAAATAGCAGATCTACAAGCTCACAACGCGTCTCATCGCGACGCGTTGTGAGCTTGTAGATCTGCTATTTTCAAATATTTAGTCATTTTACTTTTGATACTTTAAGTACATTTTGATGCCAATACTTTTGTACTTTTACTCAAGTAAATTTTGAATTCTGAACTTTTACTTGTAACAGAGTATTTTTACATTGCAGTATTGGTACTTTTACTTAAGTAAAGAATTTGAGTACATTTTCCACCACTGGTGCAGAGACCCAACAAAAAAGGTCAAACGCCTGTGACTAACTTCAAACACATGTGCCCCACCACAGCTCTGAACATATCATGTGGCAGTGTGGACGGCTTTGAGTGTGGCAACGGTGACTGCATCAACTACAGTCTGACCTGTGATGGCATGGCCCACTGCAAGGACAAGTCTGATGAGAAACAGTCCTACTGTGGTGAGTTTCTGTACTGCATGTACTTTATACATCCATTCTGATTCAGAAAACAGGTGGACAGTTATCTTCTCCTTCGTAGGATGACTGGGAAACAGGTCTATGCATTTATACTGACATGCTTTTATTTATTGTTTTTGTATTGTCCGCCAGGAGACTATGTTTTCACTTTCCGCCCCCCCCCCCTCGGCCAAGCTAACATTGGTCAAGCCTCACGTGACACGTGACAATACGTTGAAAGAGAGTGCTCTGATTGGCTAGTGAGACGCATGACGTATAGCGGCCTATAAATAGATGTGTCACTTTGAAAGAGTCTTGGGCTCTTTCAAAGTGAGGTAAGACAGGAGTAATCACAAAATGGCTGAGAAATGGCGGAGTAACACTTCAGACAGGATTAATCAAGTAACACTTAAGACAGGATTAATGAAGTAACACTTAAGACAGGATTAATCAAGTAACCCTTAAGACAGGATTAATGAAGTAACACTTAAGACAGGATTAATCAAGTAACACTTAAGACAGGATTAATCAAGTAACCCTTAAGACAGGATTAATCAAGTAACACTTAAGACAGGATTAATGAAGTAACACTTAAGACAGGATTAATGAAGTAACACTTAAGACAGGATTAATGAAGTAACACTTAAGACAGGATTAATCAAGTAACACTTAAGACAGGATTAATCAAGTAACACTTAAGACAGTATTAATCAGGAGCAGTACTGGCGGAGACCTGTGCTCCGAGGAGCACATTTTCTAGTTCATTTATTTTTTACTATTGACCTTGATGACTATTATTGCTGCTGCAATGTCTGCAGAACGTTAACCACTTAAACCCTAGCTCTATTCTAGGACCCCTCCATTTCCCCCTCTCCACTAAATATCATCTTCGAAATAGCCAATCTACAAGCTTACAACACGCCACATTGTGAGCCTGTAGATTGGCTATTTTCGCCAAATGTTCGCTCCAGATTAGGGACACTAGGGATCATGTGGTTAATAAAATAATTATACTCATGTACCCTTACGTACACAAGATGTAACAATAAAGAAACCTTAACCTCAATATCAATATATATATATATATATATTAGGGGTGTAACGATACGTTTTAACAACAATTCGATACGTATCACGATACTTGGTTGTCGATACGATACAGGAACGATACAGGTTAAACGATACGATACGTTTCGATTCAGTGATTTAGTCGATACGATACATGAACGATACAGGACAGGTTCATTTAGAACGATACGATTCGATTCAATGATTTAAAATCGATATAGTAACTATTTATTTACCCAAATACCTGGATACTGGATATAAACCCCTCTTTCTTTTTTCTTCTTAAAAGTACTTAGTATTGATATAATTGATTATTTGCATTGCAAAACGATTCGATACGATACAAAGTCAAACGATACGATATTTAGCTGTTTGCATATCGATATAGTAGATCGCTGAAAATTCAAAACGATTTTTCGATGCAGTTACTATATCGTTACACCTCTAATATATATCAATGGCTGCTCCTCCACAGCAAATCGCCTATGTAAGAAAGGCTACAGACGCTGTATCAACGGGCGCTGTATCGGCCATCAGTTCTGGTGTGACGGCACGGACGACTGTGGCGACCACTCGGACGAACTGCCCTGCAACAGTAAGAGGACCTCCGTTTGCATTCCACTATATCAGTGGTTTTCAACCTTTTTCATGCCAGGCAGGGACCCCTAAATTGATATACATTTGGCCGCGCGGACCACCATCTGAAAATGTTTTGTGCCAGGGACCCCCCAGAAGCAAAGATTTGAGTTAAAAATGTTCTCTTTGAAAAATCGATATATTCAAAGATTTGCACACATTTTCAAGATTTTTCCAAAAATAGCAGATCTACGAGCTCGTAGCGCGGCACTCGGTGCCGCGCTATGAGCTTGTATATCTGCTATTTTTGAATAGCCAAAACTAAGTGGTTAAAATTATTCTGAGGCTACAGTATGTTAACTAATTTAGCTGGGGACCCCCTGGTAGCCCCCCCCCAGGACCACTGGTGGTCCCCGGACCACTGGTTGAAAACCACTGCACTATATGATAGTGCGTGTGTTAGGGCTTTCACGACTAGAGATTTTTACAGGTCGACTAATTTGACCCAGTGGTAGTCGACTAGTCGAAATTTACTTTTTTTTTTTTTCTGGGTGGCATTGTTTTAATACCATCCTACTACTATATTACTATTATTATTATCCTCCTGCCCTTATTTTTATGGCGTTTTAAGGGAAGCGCTTCTGGCACAGCAGCACAGCACCACAGCAGCGTCTCCAAGGATCCCCATTGCCCAATAATAGGCTTTTATTGGGCATACGTTTGACCCCCTTTTGATAAAAAATAAAGTCAGGAGGATAATAATAATAATAGTAAGATGGGCCATTACTATAGCATTAAAAAAAAAAAAAAAAGGTTTTTTTTTTTTCTTCAACTATTCGACTAGTACCAACAAGGTCGACTAGTGGTTATACTAGTCGACTAGTCGACTAGTTGGTTAAAGCCCTAGCGTGTGTACACAGTAAAGGTGGAATTAACCAAAACATGCTGCTCTTCCCACAGTGACCCTGTGCAAACCGGCTGAGTTCCAGTGCAAAGACGGAAGCTGCATCTCCAACTTCAGCCGCTGTGACCAGGTGGTGGACTGCGAGGACGCCAGTGATGAACTTAACTGCCGTAAGTGAGGCGTAACTGCGGCCGTACGAAACCTCTGTGCTCGTGCTGTGAATTGTTTACCAGTGGTTTCTTTTCAACATTGTATGCGAGGGTCCTATTTTGTGGTTCCTATTTTGTGTTCGTAAGCAGTCTGCTAATATGTATGTACAGCAGTATATACTTAAGTACAAGTATCAATACTGCCATGTAGAAATACTCTGTTACTAAGTAAAAGTCCGGAAAATTCTAAATTTACTTGAGTAAAAGTACAAAAGTATTGATATCAAAATGTACTTCAAGTACCAAAAGTAGAAAGTACTCATTATGCAGAATGTCCCATTTCACAAGTTTTCAAATGTATAAAATGTATTAAAATCTTTTGAGCTCGCGACGCATTGTGAGCTTGTAGATCTGCTATTTTCAAATGGCGGAAATGTATAGGGCTGAAGTGGTTCATGTATGTTTTGTAATAATAATCAAAATCTAGAAAGTAACTAGTAACTATTTTTGAACAGCCAAAGAAATCTTAAAATGACACAGACACGTTCCCGGTCTGAAAGGGTTAAAAGATTGTACCCATTTTGTTTTTATCTCTCGTCTATCACAGATGCGACCGACTGCGCTCGTTTCTTCCGTCTGGGAGTCAAGGGGGCGTCCTTCCAGAGCTGTGAGAAAACCACGCTCTGCTATCTGCCCTCCTGGGTGTGTGATGGGAACAACGACTGTGGAGACTTCTCAGATGAGAGGAACTGCCCAGGTTGGGACACACACACATAACCTAGTTATCCCACGTTTATCCCACCTTATCAGACTGTGCACCAGTTTCCACTGTCAGGGTTCCCACGGTCATGAAATTCCTGGAAATATTTTGAAATTGTAAAAACAGTTTTCCAGGGCCTGGAAAAGGTTTGAAATTAATCAAATGTTTTGGAAAATCTTTGGCTATCGTGTCTTGTCGGGTGGAAACCTCTGGCTCATATGTCCAGGATTCAAGTTCTAAATTGGCAAAAGTAGCAGATCTACAAGCTCGAAACGCGGCGCGAAGCGACGCGTTTCGAGCTTGTAGATCTGCTACTTTTGATGCTTTTGTGTCACGCTGTATGATTTACGAAAAAAACACAAAAAGTTAAACTACTGAGATAAGAGGTTTCTGCCCGACAGCAACAAAATACATTGTTTTTGTCTAACATTACGTGAAAGATGGGTAAAATGCAGTGTTACTCGATACGTTGTTAGCTTGTAGATCTGTTCTTTTTGTCACGTGACACCTTCGCTTGAGTCTGCCTTGGGGGGCATTGATGGCACACTGGTTTAAGAGTCATTATTGCACTGTATGATTTCTATAGTCCTGGAAATGGGGTAGAATACTTTAGAAAAGTTATGGAAAAGTTTTGAAAATTCATTGTTAAAAATGTGTGGGAACCCTGCACGGTGAACCGTTAAAAAGTTCTGACGACGTATGTGTTGTTTTTATTCCCTCCTCGTCTCGTCGTACAGATAAGAGGAAGCTCAAGTGTCCGGTCAACTTCTTCGCCTGCCCCAGCGGCCGCTGCATCCCCATGAGCTGGACGTGCGATAAGGAGAACGATTGCGAGAACGGAGCCGACGAAACGCACTGTGGTACGTCCTTGACCGATGGGCCCTTCACTCACCACCAGCCTCTGTTCGACCTGTGCTATGTGGGAAAGCTCATTTTAACTGTGGTTGCATTAAAAGTCCTAAATAATAAGTTGTTTTTAATCCTCATGTTTATTTACTCAGCGGAAGGGAGAAAGGAGTGGAAAGGTCTGTCTTTTCCACTCTTAGTCTTAGTTAACCCATTAAGACCGGGAACGCATCTGTGTGTCATTTTTTTTATTTCTTTGGCTATTCAAAAATAGCAGATCTACTAAGCTCATGGCGCGGCACTGAGTGCCGCGCCATGAGCTTGTAGATCTGCTATTTTAGAAAAATCGTGATAATGTGTGCAAATCTTTGAATGTATATGTTTTAAAGGAAACATTTGTTAAATGTTTTGTTCCAGGGACCCCCCAGAAGATTTGAGTTACAAATGTTCGCTTATAAAATATATATATCCAAAGATTTGCACAAATGTTCAAGATTAAAAAAAAAAATAGCAGATCCACAAGCTCATAGCGCGGCACTATGGGCTTGTAGATCTGCTATTTTTATATAGCCAAAGTCTAAAATAATAGTTAAAGTGGTTAAAATCCAAAAATGACGTTCCCGATCTCAATGGGTTATAAGGTAAATGGAGCCATAAATGAGACGTTTTTAAGCACACTCTCTCCCCCCTTGCTGTCGTTGGCAGACAAGTTCTGCACATCCACCCAGTTTGAGTGTGGGAACCACCGCTGCATCTCCAGCCACTGGGTGTGTGACGGCTCTGACGACTGTGGTGACGGCTCTGATGAGGACCAGAAGTGCAGTGAGTGGAACATCTTTTTCACGGCCCATCATCTCGTTTCCAACTCCATTCATTCACTAACTAAAGAACAGCAACTTACTTGTTGCTCTGCCAGACAGTGGAAATAACGCATGATCATTAATTAGGGCTGTGTTACGATTACAAATTTGAAGTTTGCGATTTAATTATCACTCAAATAATTGCGATAATTAATCGAACGTTATGAATAGAAATGACTTTTCTGTTTCTGTGTTTAGCTTTCCTAAACAAAAGTTGCACAGGGCAGATATGACACATTGCACATATTTAATTACTTTATACTTTAAAAAAAAACATTAATAGTGAAAATAGCCGATCTGCTATTTCCACTATTTTTGCCTTTTTTTGAAAATATGACATTTTTTTTACATGGAATTGATTATGACGATTATGCAAAAAATAATTGCGATTATATAAAATAATTGCGATTATATAAAATAATTGCGATTATATAAAATAATTGCGATTAGACGATTATGTAATAATTGTGACAGGCCTAATGATAATATCTCTGGCTTGGCTGTGTAATGTTGCGTAATTCCATTATTCAACTCATTCAACTGATCTGGTCGTCACAGAATCCAAGACGTGCAGTCCTGAGGCGTTCCAGTGTCCCGGGTCTCACATGTGCGTCCCCCAGCGCTGGAAGTGTGACGGAGACAAGGACTGTCCCGACGGGGCGGATGAGAGCGTCAAGGCTGGCTGCAGTGAGTGGAACAGTCATGAACCTAATTATAGCAGGGGTGGCACACGGGTCAAGTTCCTGTCCGCGCAGTCTGTAGCGCTGTCGCCTCACAGCTAGAAGGTCCTGGGTTCGATTCCCGCCGGGGACGCTGTGGGCGCTGGGGGGGCGTGTTCTCTCCGTCCGCGTCATCAGTGCCCATACCCTAGGTGGGGTTTGGCGAAAGGGCCTTTCTGTGTGGATTTTGCATGTTCGCCCCGTGTCTCCTAGGGTAGGTACCCTCACGAAAACATGCAGTAATCCTGGTCTCTATACTGCCTCCCCCTGGTCAGCCGGGGCGCCTGATGGAGGAGAAAGAAACTGGTTGGAATAACGTGTTCCTTCCACGCGCTACGTCTAACCAGGGAACCTCACCCCTGTTGGGTGATAAGAAGCGGCTTGCCAGCTCTCATGCATTGAATGAGGCATGAGCTCGGCTCTAGGCTCTCCCTAGGCTGGCAGAGGGAGTGTAGCGCCCAGGATTACATAGGCAATTGGCACTGATTGAAAAAATGTGTGAAAAAAATCGTGGGATAAAAAAAAAAGAGAGTAGGGTTTTGAATCTTCCGTGCCACCCTCTCTGGCGTGGCAGAGAGGGTGGAGAGGGCAATATTTGTCGCTGCAGCGGTGACTCCTATGCGTTGGGGTGGCACCTGTCAGAAGAGTTGGGTGGCCAAGTCCTCCCGATGGGGGGGGGGCTCCTCCCTGGCAGGTGAACCTGTAGGGGCAGCTGTGACACGGCTACACAGAAATGTGTGGGGAACTCGGAAATTGGCATAACGACTAACCCATTAAGACCATCTGAAAATGTTTTGAAGAAGAGAAGAATTTGTGTTAAAAAACACTTTCAAGATTTTCCAAAAAAAAAAATCAAAAATAGCAGATCTACAAGGTTGTAGCTTGAGCTTGTATATCTGCTATTTTTTAATAGCCACCGCTAAAATCTAAAATGGCACAGATGCTTTCCCGGTTTTAATGGGTTAAATTGGGAGAATTAAGGTGGGGGGAAGTGGGGGGGGGGACATTAGCCAAACAAAAACAAAAAATTATAGCAACAAAACAATGTGTATGTTCTTTCATTATGGAAATAATAAGCAACCCCTCCCCCCCGGTCGGAAATTGTGCAGGATTCAAAAAAAAAAATGGCAGCTCCCTTGTTGTTTCAGAAGCATCCTACAGTACGTAATGTATCCATTAACCCAGATTCTCTCCTCTCCTCAGTGTATACCAACAGCACGTGTGACTCAGAGAACGAGTTCATGTGTCAGAACAGACAGTGCATCCCCAAGCACTTCGTGTGCGATCACGACATCGACTGCTCCGACGGCTCAGACGAGTCTCCAGAGTGTGGTGAGTGGATATAGATATGATGATGATACTGATGATGCCTCGGAGGGGAGGCAGAAATGATTATGATGTATTTGTATATGTCCCAGTAGGTCATACATCCAGCTACCTGCTGTGTGAGAATGATGCCTAATCTAATGTATACTCTTGTCGTATGGTTATGTGTGTGTGTGGATGTACAATTTACAATTTAGGCATTTAGCAGACGCTCTTAACCCATTAATGAACGCATCTGTGTCACTTTTTGATTTGAGCTAAAAAGCATTACTTTACACTTTGGCTATTCAAAAATAGCAGATATACAAGCTCATAGCGCGGCACCGAGTGCCGCGCTATGAGCTTGTATATCTGCTATTTTTGAAAAATCTTGACAATTTGTGCAAATCTTTGAATAGATATTTTTTTAAGCGAACATTTGTAACTCAAATCTTTGCTTCTGGGGGGTCCCTGGAACAAAATATTTTGAGATGGGGGGTCCACGGCCAAATACATATACATTTTGGGGTCCTTGACATGAAAAAGTTTGAGAATCACTGACATAGTAGCATAAGTTTAAAAAAAAAAGAGTTAGGATTTAGAAGATATTTTGTAGAATCGGCCTCAGGTCTTAATGGGTTAATCCATAGCAATACATAGTACAATAGTAATACATCAAGTGCATAGGAATAGTAATCTAATAATTAAGTAATACATAAGTAAACCATTAATCTAATAATATATACAGTACGTAAACCAAGAACCCGTGTACTTACGACACAGACAACAGCAATAGTTTGCAAATAGCACAGCGGTACGATTATACAATGGTGCTAAAAGGATAACACAAAAAGCCCTAAGTGCTTGTTTCCATTGTGGTCCTGTGTATTCAATTCATCGAGACATTTAAAGACATACAATAATATACAAGACATCATCAACACTAGTAGCAATAAAACCTATATGTACATTAAATCTTTTTTTTTTGTGGGGGGGGGGGTCATTTCTGGTGTTAAGCTTAGACTTTACTAGGACCGGTTACAAATTGCAGACAGGTGCATTTTTATGTCCACACCACAACTATAAAGATGATATAGACGATATAGTTCCAGCGTAACAGTGCTTTCATTGCTTTGGTGTGTGGACAGACCTTTAAATCAGGCTTAATCGTCCAAATGCTATCTCTCCCCCCTCTCTCTCTCTCTCTCTCTCTCTGTCTCCTTGCAGAATACCCCACGTGCGGTCCAGAGATGTTCCGCTGTGCCAACGGCCGCTGTCTCAACCAGAAGAGCTGGGAGTGCGACGGAGAGTTTGACTGTCACGACCGCTCAGACGAGGCACCCAAGAACCCTCGCTGCACCGACTCAGGTCACCGCTACTGCAGTTTGCACTTTACTGACTGCACATTTACACTGTTAAATCCAATCCAGAGTGTTCGTTTAACCCATTGGTTCTCAAAGTGGGGTCCGGGGACCCCCAGGGGTACTTGAGGGAGTTCCAGGGGGTCCCCAGCTAAATGATAGATTAGGCACCAAATGGACCCTTATGGGTCTGTAACTCTGAGAGTGTACAAATGGAACCAAATGGACCCTAACGGGTCCATTTGGTTCCATTTGTACACTCTCAGAGTTAAATTGACATTGATTTTACAATATGAATTGGGGTCCCAGAGGTATAAATGCCATTAAATGGGTGTCCGTAGCCTAATGCATGTTAAACTGGGGGTCCTTGAAATTAAAATGGTTGAGAATCACTGCTAGAGAGCCATAAAAACCTTCTCTTATTGGGGTCCCTGGCTTATCTTTTCAAATGGGGATCCATGGGGTAATAAGCGTCTATTTGGGGGACCTTGACATGAAAAAGTTTGAGAACCACTGGTTTAACCTAGCCAAAAAAAGGCCATGGGGCAAATCCTCCACCCAAGGAGACGTCTTAACTTGCGCAACCATTTTCCTTTATAATTACAGAGAGGAAGTGCAATGAATCAGCCTTTATGTGCCGTAACGGGAAGTGTTTGAACGAGACGCTGCTGTGCGACCGCAATGATGACTGTGGCGACGGCTCTGATGAGCTCAACTGCTTCATCAACGAGTGTCTCAACAGCAAGCAGAGCGGCTGCTCGCAGCTCTGCGACGACCTCAAGATTGGATTCAAGGTCAGCTGTGTTTTAGATGTTGTTGTCGTTCGGTGGTGGAAAACAGTACTGCGTGTTGTACTGTTGTACTGTTGTAATGTACTGTAGAAATACTCTGTTGCAAGTAAAAGTCCGGTAATCAAAATGTATGTAAAAGTACAAAAGTATTGGCATCATAATATATACTTCAAGTCATTATGCAGAATGTCCCATTTCACAAGTTTTCAAATGTATAAAAATGTTTTGAAAATAGCTGATCTACAAGCTCACTTGTGCGCTTGTAGATCTGCTATTTTCAAATGGCCTAAATGTATATAGAGCTGAAGTGGTTAGTGTATGTTTGGTAGTAATAATCAAAATCTATAAAGTAACTAGTAACTAAAGTTGTCAATTAATTGTAGTAAAAGTATAATATTTGCCTCTGAGATGTAGTGGAGTAGAAGTAAGCACTGAAAATTGGAAATACTCCAGTAAAGTAAAAAAAAGACCTCAAAATAGTACTTGAGACATTTCTGTCTCATTAACCCTATATACTTCTTTCTCTAAGATCCCTCATGGGTCTATACTTGGTCCCCTCCCTTTCCCCCCTCCGTATCAAATCTCTTCGCCGAAAATAGCTGATCTACATGCTCACAACGCGTCGTGAGCATGGTCGATCGGCTATTTTTGCAGAATGTTTGCCTATTATGATATGCCCGCCCCAGAATATTGACGCTAGAGGGTTCCCGTGGTTAAAAGAAGCAGTGCTAATAAGGCTGCTGTTGCCGAGGTGGTCCATGTCCCCTCCAGAAGATTCCAGAAGATGTGTAGTCGGTTAGAGAGGAATGCATGACTTCATGTGCCAGTTGATGGTGTAGTCGTTAGGGCGCTCACCTTCCGTAGTTAAGACGTTCCCTTGCTAGACCGTTCCAATCCCACCCGAAGACCTGCTCTAGTGCCTAAGAAACATTATAGGCTGGTCATCATTCCAGTTTTAACCTATTAAGACCTGGAACGCATCTGTGTCATTTTTTTTATTTGAGCTAAAAAAGCATTATTTTACACTTTGGGCTATTCAAAAATAGCAGATCTACAAGCTCATAGCGCGGCACCGAGTGCCGCGCTACGAGCTTGTAGATATGCTATTTTTGAAAAAACGAGAAAATTTGTACAAATCTTTGAATATATATATTCTTATAGCGAACGTTTGTAACTCAAATCTTTGCTTCTGGGGGTCCCTTGAACCAAATATTTTGAGATGGGGTTCGGCGGCCACATACATATAGTTTTGGGGGTCCTTGACAGGAGAAAGATTGAGCACCAACTGATATAGAAACATACGTTTTTCAGAATACTGTTGCGATTTAGGAGATTTATGTAGAATGGGCTTCAAGTCTTAATGGGTTAAGGCGAGGCTCTGTAGGAGGTGAGCCATCTGGAAGAGGGGGTCTGTCTATGAGTGCGTGGGCTTTTCTGGGGCTAATCTCGCAAACCGCTGGAATGAACAGCATGCTGCCAGAAGGTCCATGCATTTCTTGTCCATGTTTCCTTTAAAAAAAAAAAAACATATACATATTTTACTTACATTTAATGCTCAAAGTCAATGATGGTTTATATCAAATTTATAGCTCATTTATTAGCCCAAATATGGAGCTACGTATGGTATGTCATACTGTAGACCATAGTCTGAACACATGAACTCCACATGAGAGCCACACCATTATTAGACCTTGTTTTGTTTCTGTATGTCCTGTAACAGTATCCTAAGCAAACATCTTTTTCTCCGGTTGTCTATTACCGGATTAAGCCTTTAAGACCTGGAACGCATCTGTGTCATTTTTAGCGGTGCCAGCCGCTCTACATTTGACCGCGTCCGTCCGTATGTCCGTATGTCCGTTTGTCCGTTTGAGCACGGGCTTTAAACAGCTATAACTCCAGTTCGCAGCATGCCAGCAAGTCCAAATTTGGTATGTGGACTTAGACCACCAATAGGGACGAGCATTGACTGCTGAAGCCCCGCTCCGCCCTATTATAGCGCCACCAGGAGGCCACTGGCTTTAAACAGCTATAACTCCAGTTTGCAGCATGTCACCAAGTCCAAATTTGGTATGTGGACTTACACCACCAAGAGGGACGAGCATTAATTGCTGAAGCCCCGCCCCGCCCTATTATAGTGCCACCAGGAGGCCACTCATCAAAGGCACCGCTTCCTTCACACAGGGTGTGATTTTTTTATTTGAGCTAACAAAGCATTATTTTACACTTTGGCTATTCAAAAATAGCAGATATACAAGCTCATAGCGCGGCACCGAGTGCCGCACTACGAGCTTGTAGATCTGCTATTTTTGAGAAATAGTGAAAATGTGTGCAAATCTTTGAATATATGTATTATTTTAAAGCATTTTTTTTTTACTCCAGTCTTTGCTTTTGAGAACCACTGATATAGAAAACTGTAGAAAACTGTTGGTATTTAGAAGACATTTGTAAAATCGGCTTCAGGTCTTAATGGGTTAAATGGCAAAAGCAGTTATGTTACATAGACACAGACACTGACAGGCATTCCTGACCCCAGCTTCAATTGTTTGGCGGCACATTTTTTATCAATGGTGAGTTTAAGGAGGTTCTGAGAGAAAGGGTTTTTCGTGAACCCACAGCTCTGAGGCATGTGGTTATGTAAGACAATTAAAGCCATGTGTTTTGGGTCTCATTCTTGAATGTAGGAGGCCAGTCTCAGAACAGTCTGAACTCTCCGTGAACCTGTGCTGTTATCGCTGTGCTTAGGACTTCATTTCAAAAGAGAAAGGGAGGACCTTGAATCTGTGCTGCGAAGGCTCCTGCACACCTTATGTCTGATTTATACTTTGGTTGCATGGACATAATACAGTATGTGTATGCGCTGCAATGGCCACTGGGATTGTAGGTCAACGTCACTCCGATATTGGCAGGGGCTCCTTGCCATAACTCCACTGCAAGAACAATACCTAAGCTGACTTTCTTTTTCTTTTTTTATCATTACTGTTACTATCTATTCTAAGGTATATTTTGTTGTGAAAACCCTTTTTTTTAATTTCACCAAGTATCCTGTATCATACAATTCAATTCCAATTCAAAGGAGCTTTATTGGCATGAGAAAACCCTTATGGGGCTGTAACTCTGAGAGTGTACAAATGGAACCAAATGGACCTTAACGGGTCCATTTGGTTCCATTTGTACACTCTCAGAGTTAAATTAACATTGATTTTATAATATAAATTGGGGTCCCAGAGATAGAAATGCGGGTAGAAATGGGGGTCCGTAGCCTAATGCATGTTAAACTGGGGGTCCTTGACATTAAAATGGTTGAGAATCACTGCTAGAGCCGTAAAAATCGTCTCTTATTGGGGGTCCCTGGCATATCTTTTCAAATGGGGTCCCTGGGCTAGTGTCAATTTGGGGGTCCTTGACGCAAAAATGGTTGAAAACAGCTGGTATACATTGCCAAAGCATGTATCAAAATATAATACCAGTTGAAAATGGGGAAAGTATATACAGTTGGATGGGGTACCGCTTTGTGTAAACAAAGCTATGTCTCATTGCGTCGTTATATACTGTACATGTTATATGTACAGGGTATAAAGCTTTTTGAGACAAATAGCAGCAATCTTTTGCAGTCACTTTGGGACAAATAGCAGCATTTCTTCTCAAAATGATTTAAATAGCATACAAAAAAAAGCCTCAGTTTTAAAATGCGTTTAAAGGTAGCAGCTCTGTTTATATGGGCAGTAGGTCTAGAGGTCTACTCGGGACACTCATATGGCTTTGTAATAAACCAAACCACTTGAAATGAAGTGGAGTTGTGATGATTTGAATAGTGGAGCAGCAGCCAACGCAGCATCTACATGTATACCGTATATCCATGGTTAGTTGCGTGCCGGTGTTCCGCACCGAAAAAACTAAATCTACAAGCTCACAGCCGCCGTCGCTGCGATGTGTTGTTGTGAGCTTGTGTTGTTGTGTTGTTGTGAGCTTGTAGAGTTGCTTGTTTTGTTGTGGCAACACCAAAGCACGACTACAGTAAGCATAAATCAGCCTTTATGTGTCTTGTAGACAGGTGCGTAGGAGCTTAATGTCCGTAGGCGAGAGAAGAATAGACACTGTATTTGTACAAAATGTTTCCGTTCTTAGACATCCTTTGGGTAAACAAAAATACATCTTTTTTTTTTTAATGTGGTGAAGGTCTAAAGACCGAAACTTTGTTTTGCGGCTGTGTGTGGGAGTCCTCGTAAGGATCAGTGATCTGGTTACGGGGATGTGGGAACGGTTGAGACTTCTGGGGAAATGAGTTTTGTGTCAACCTGATCTATATCCTCCAAAATGATGTGCCACGGTGTTGCTTTCATCCAAATACACACAGTAAAGCCTTAGCTTCCCTATTCTGGGGGCAAACATTCTGCACAAATAGCAAATCTGCAAGCTTACAGTGTGTCGCTTGAGCTTGTTGATTGGCTATTTTCAGCGAAGAGATTTGGTGTAGAGGGAAAAAGGAGGGGTCCCTGGGGGGGGACTCTGGTCAATGAGATATTTAAGTGGTTTTCTCTGCAATGTTAAAATGACCCATAAGCTGTGTACTGTATTTTCAAACATTTTACTACGTTTGCTTTTGGTGCTTTAAGTATATTTTGAAGCCAATACTTTAGTACTTTTACTCAAGTAACATTTTGAACACAGGCCTTTTACTTGTAACAGAGTATTTTTATATTGTTGGTATTGCTACTTTTACTTAACCCATTAAGACCGGGGACGCATCTGTGTCATTTTAAGATTTCTTTGGCTATTCAAAAATAGCAGATATACAAGCTCATAGCGCGGCACCGAGTGCCGCGCTATGAGCTTGTAGATCTGCTATTTTTGAAAAATCTTGAAAACATTTTTTTTAAATTTATGATTTCGATTTTTTTAAAGAATCGCCTCAGGTCTTATTGGGTTAAGTAAAATATCTGAGTACTTCTTCCACCACGGGTGTATGTGACGCGTGTGTACCACGGTGTCATTCAATACATCAGCATTAAGTTAAGCTACTATGCACAAGGCGAAGTGTCGGCTCAAATAATTGGGCGAGTAGTTATTATGAGAGCAGCCAACAGATTATGGCTTGTAATCAAAGAGAGCTGTTAATGTGTCCTGTGGAAAGATGAAGTGCATTCCATCTGGCTTTCCACACTTTTTGATCTCACGTGACGTTTATTCACTTGTAAACGCTTAAGCCAACTCAATCAATCAGATTAACGGCTATTTACAGAGTATTTGTGTTGGGCTGACGCTTGACTTCATAGCTGTTTCAAGATAAACTATCCTAGTTAAGTTTGAGTCCAATCCGCTATATATATATTGAATGGGCGTGGGGATCTGTGTTTTTGGTGGTGCAGGGAAAAGCAGAATTTCTGTTCTTTAACCCATTAAGACCTGAGGCGATTCTTAACACATGGGGTGCCAGGTTTTTTTAAAAACAGAGTACACTGAGTGCCAGGATTTTTAACCATTTTTTAGGAGCCGAGATACAGGCTTTTGAAGTCCTAAGTTAACCAGGAAGTGGATTGGAGTCTAAATCTTCGGAAAATGATATCTCCTGGTGCTGTGAAGGAAAAAAAAAAAAAAATTGTAATTTTTTTTTTTTTTCAAAAAACGTATACTGTATATATGGTTTTGGCACTCCGTGGTTGTATTCCCAAAACCGTATATATACGGTTTTGGCACCCAACGTGTTAAAAAAAATCTAAATCCTTACAGTTTTTTGAAAATAATGTAAAAAAAAAAAATCACTATTTTTCAAAAATAGCAGATCTACAAGCTCATAGCGCGGCACTCGGTGCCGCGCTATGAGCTTGTAGATCTGCTATTTTTGAATAGCCAAAGAAACCTAAAGTGACACAGATGAGTTCCAGGTCTTAATGGCTTAAAAAGTTTGGAGGTAGGCGGCTGTTGGAGACGGGTGTCAGAAGCAGAACTCGGAGTTCTCTGACTCAAATAAGTTGTGAGAAAAGCTTCTCTGTGCTCTTGGGCCCTACAGTGCAGGTGTCACCCCGGCTTCCAGCTGAAGAGGGACGGGAAGACGTGCGTGGACGTAGACGAGTGCACCACCAGCTACCCCTGCACTCAGCGCTGTATCAACACGCATGGAAGCTTCCACTGTCTCTGCGTGGACGGCTTTGAACTCAACCCCAATGACCCCACCGTCTGCAAGTCAACATCTGGTGAGGCACACATCTGTGTGTGTGTGTGTGTGTGTGTGTGGGTGTGCGCGCATTCCTGTCGAAGGCATTTTGGGACACGTTATGGACATAAAACCGGTTTGAATAAGATGTTTCGTAAGGTTAACCATATAAGCCCTTTATACTTTGTTATGCTGTATGATGCTCACGTAGATCTGCTACTGTATGTTTGAAAACTTTTGAAAATCTTGTTGTTGTTTGCCTATAATGATAAAAAATGACTCAAGGTCAAAAATGACGCCAGGTTGAAAGTGGATAATATAATTGATATGGTTGGGCATATACAGTGTCTGTTAAAGGGATAGTTCACCCCAAAAAATCGATTTGTCACCCCATGGAGACTTGAATTCATGGATATTTTTTAGTTTTTGCCACATTCCTAAGCCAATAATTTCATGACCAGCGGACCGGTAGGAAGTGGTTCCGGTAGGAGACACAAAGGAGACTTTGTGTGTCCTACCGTAACCGCTGCCGGTCATCAAATGATTGGCTTTGGAATGCGACAAAAACTATATCCATGAATTCAAGTCTCCATGGGGTGACTAATCAATAGAAAAAAAGTCATTTTGGGGGTGAACTACCCCTTTAAGGTTAGGGTTTGATCGGGTAAAACCAATGTTTGTGTTGGCTATGTGTTTATGTGTGCATGTTTTGATGACTGGTATTGCCCTCTGTCTTTGATTGTAGAGGAGGAGCCATACCTGATCTTTGCCAACCGTTACTACCTGAGAAAACTCAACCTGGACGGTTCCAACTACACTCTGATCAAACAGGTAAAGAATAAGTATCATGCATATATCAACCAGGTAAAAAAAAGCATCTCTGCGTTGTAGGTTTATGAATTGCCTCTCATCTATCTGCTTGTTGTCCAGGGTCTGAACAATGCAGTGGCGCTGGACTTCCACTATGCAGAGTCCATGATCTACTGGACAGACGTGACCACTCAGGGCAGCATGATCCGTCGCATGCACATGAACGGCAGCAACGTGGAGGTCAGCAGACGGACAAAGCTTCCTTTTTTTGCATCACTGTCTGCTCGGGACACACAATGCCACACATGTGACAAAGTTGTTGTTTTGATGCAATACCAGTCGCTCTTTATAAAGCAGTAGTATAGCACCACATGTGGAACATTTCAGCCTCTAGTTTGAGGGTAGAATAGGTAAAGCTGCCACTAAAGAGGTTGCCATAACCCATTAAGACCTGAGACCGATTCTACAAATGCCTTCTAAATCGGAAGTTTTTTTCGTAATTCAAAATGATTCAACATTTTTCAAACGCTTTCAAGATTAAAAAATAAATAAAATAATAGCAGATGTACAAGCTCGCAGCTATTTTTGAATAGCCAACACTAACATCTAAAATGACACAGATGCTTTCCTGTTTTTAATGGGTTAATGCAGGGGTCTTCAACAGGGGGTCCAGGACCCCTAGGGGGTCCTCAGAGCTACTATAGGGGGTCCGCCAAATCTTTGCTTGATAGGATTTAGATTTATTTTTTACATTAATGTATTTATTTTTTACATTAACCACTTGAACCCTAAAATTCCTTTTCTGAGGGGAACATTAGCCGAAAATAGCAGATCTACAAGCTCTCAACGCCTCGCGCTGCGAGGCGTTGAGAGCTTGTAGATCGGCTATTTTTGGCAAAGAGGCTATAGGTGTAGAGGGAAAAAATAGCAGACTAAGTAAAAGAAAAACTTTAATCTGAAACACAATTGTATACAATATAGAGGGGGTCCCTGCTTCATCTCTCTCTTAGCTAGGGGTCCTTGGCCTGAAAACGTTGAAGACCCCTGGGTTAATGAAAAGAGGCAATCCTCCACAACAACACTGGATTTTATTACTGAGCTCAGTCGACGTGGTGAAGGAAAAAGATGAGATGTGATATTTGTTTGCCGGTTAGATATGACCGTCATTAGTCAAACTGTGCACATCAGTGCATTATTGCCGACACACCCACCTCCGGAACACCACATACAGTACAGTACAGTACACACAGCCACAGTTTAGATTCACTGATGGGATACTTTGTTAGCGCTGGCATGGAAGTCAGAGAACCCTGTGCAGGGTGGTTATCGGCCAAATGTGCCGGCTAGCTCGCCGCCCTCAAACCTAGAAGCCATCGATCGAAAATGTATCTGCAAATATAAAATGTTTTGATCGGACAGTCTTCTTAAATCCTAATAGTTTTCTGAAAAGCTTATGTTGCTGTATCAGTGGTTCTCAAACTTTTTCATGTCAAGGATCTCCCAAAATTACATTTGGCCACTGACCCCCCATCTCAAAATATTTTGATACAGAGACCCCAGAAGCAAAGATTTGAGTTACAAATGTTTGCGTAGAAAAAAAAAAAAAAGAAAAAAAAAAAAAAAAAAAAATATATATATATATATATATATATATATTCAAAGACTTGCACAAATTTCAAGATTTTTCTAAAATATCAGATCTACAAGCTCATAGCGCGTCACTTCGTGCTGCGCTATGAGCTTGTATATCTGCCATTTTTGAATAGCCAATGTATACAATTATGGTTAAAGTGGTTACACAGATGCTTTCTCGGTTTTAATGGCTTTAATTAATACATGAGTGTGTGATTGACCTATTCTGGCAGGTGCTGCACAGAACCTCCCTCAGCAACCCCGATGGCGTGGCCGTGGACTGGGTGGGGGGGAACCTGTACTGGTGTGATAAGGGCAGAGACACCATCGAGGTGTCCAAGCTCAACGGCGCCTACCGGACGGTCCTGGTCAACACCGGTCTGAGGGAACCACGCGCTGTGGCCGTGGACGTACGATATGGGTGAGAAACTCTCGACACGGTTCATTTTAGCTTACACAGGGTGTGTATAACCTGTGTGGTGTATATTTGTACCATGATGGTTTGGGTGTTTTTCAGTAGTTTTTCCAAGTAAGTCAGGAATTCTTTAAATAGAATTGAAGAACCTACAATCCTCATCATCATACTATAAAATGAGAAAACCTCTGCCTGTCCTTCCTTCCGTCTATCATCATCAATTTTTATCCTCAGTGGGTTGATAACTCGATCTGAACTTGCACATTGGCATTGACCATGTCCATTGGCATATGCAGGGAGTAAGAAAGCCAATTCTTCACTTTTCCCACATTTAAGCTATTTATTAGCATTTATGTGAACTCTCACTCTATTAAGACTGCTGTGGGTGGTCCAGGCAAACTAGCTAATTTTGGACCTAAAAATGTAAGTATTGTAATTGTAACACTTTTTCTGTTCACAGACCATTTCTATGAAGTCACCAGAACAACATACTAAAAGTACTAAGAAATCCTAGTTGGAAATATGTTTAATTGGCATCAATCCAAAATGTCAAAAAGCCATATAAAATATCAATCTCAGACGAATGAAAATTGGACTTCATCATTCATCATTTTATATGACTTTTTGACCAAAATTGGTGGCCCCTTTGGGATTGATGCCAATTAAACATATTTCCGCAACTAGGATTTCTTAGGACTTTTAGTATGTTGTTCTTGACACCTCATAGAAATGATGTATGGTGAAAAAGATTATGTTACAATTTGTTGTGAAACATTGGTTTGCCTGTACTAGGGAGCAACTCAAGGGAGCCGTGCCAGCGTTAATTGATCGGCAGATGTTTCCAATTGTCTTAATTGTGCTCTGTACCTGGGCTCAGGGCCATAGACATAAATACGTAGAGTAGACTTCTCATTGGCCGCTGGGACACACGTCTGTGCCACTCCCATATTATGTAGGACAGCTTGCCATAACTCGACTGCAAGGAATATGTCTGAGTTATATACAGTATCGTTGCTGTCGGGCATAAACCAGCCATCTCCATTTTTCAACTTTTTTATTTAAAAAAAAATCTGTGCTATTGAACACATTCAAGTATCTGACAATGTATAAAGTCACCATAACAACTTTGATGAGGCAGTATTGTGTTTTTTTTATTTCCTGAAAAGTTAATATTTTGGACATAGCTGGTTTCTGCCCAACAGCAGAGATATCTAGATATAGTACCTGAGACGGAAACCCTTTTCTGTTTTATAACCGTTAGCCTACTGTTACTTTCTATGTAAGTTAAGGCGTTTTGGTATGAAAACCCAACATTTTTTATTCAACCATTGAAATATCCTCATAACATAACTACATGTCTGATATTTGTAACAAACCAAACCGTGTGAAGAATATGTTGAGAATGCAGCGAGTTATAATGATTGGAATTGTGGAAAGACCTCCTGCTTCAATCGTCTCTGTGCATAAGTGTAGTCGCACGTTTTCAGAAGGTGGCATACCCATTTCCTGTTCTAGTTTATATTCCCATACCTTCGTTTGATTTGAACCAGATACACATATGACGCCTTCAAGTTCAAGTCTGCTGCTGAGCCAAAATGAACTGGAAAAAAATGAGGCTCCAGTACGCTTATGTCAGAGCCTATAGACATTACAGTTAATAACACAGTCTTCCACCCTTGGCCGTTAGGTACCTGTACTGGTCGGACTGGGGAGACAACCCCCACATTGGTAGGATAGGGATGGACGGAACCAACAGGAGCGCCATTGTAGACGACAAGATCACCTGGCCCAACGGCCTGACTCTGGACTTCATCAATGACCGCATCTACTGGGCCGACGCCAGGGAGGACTACATCGAGTTCGCTAGCCTGGATGGAACCAACAGACACACAGGTAATGGCCAATCTGTGCAAACACACACTACCGATTATTCTTACTGGATTAAATAAAGGAACAGTTTAGGTTTTTTTTTCTCAGTAAAACAGTACTGTACTGAAATTACTTGCACAGTGTCATACACTTGCTCAATATTTACCGGTAGTTACAGTTTGGTCAAGTTTTTTTTTATACATTTTGGCCCCATGAAGCTCATTCATTGTTTGATTGTCACCATATGCCTGAGGAAGGCCTTTGACCTGTCTGTGCCACCCGGCACTGCACACCCCTGAGTCATAGTGCATTGGTTCTCAAAGTGAACCAATGCAACCAATGCAGTGGGGTCCGGGGACCCCCAGGGGTACTTGAGGGGGTTCCAGGGGGTCCCCAGCTAAATGATGGACAGGAACCAAATGGACCCTTATGGGTCTGTAACTCTGAGAGTGTACAAATGGAACCAAATGGACCCTAACGGGTCCATTTGGTTCCATTTGTACACTCTCAGAGTTAAATTAACATTGAATTTACAATATGAATTGGGGTCCCAGAGACATACATGCCATTAAATGGGGGTCCGTACCCTTATGCATGTCAAACTGGGGGTCCTTGAAATGAAAATGGTTGAGAATCACTGCTAGAGCCATAAAACTCTTCTCTTATGGGGGTCCCTGGCATGTCTTTTCAAATGGGGGTCCGCGGGCATGTAAGTCTCAATTTGGGGGTCCTTGCCATGAAAAAGTTTGAGAACCACTGTCATAGTGGACACACACAACAGGTTTGAGGTTGTTCAGCTCAGACAGACACACAGGTTTCGTGAATTAATAGATGGAAGATAGATATAACTCTGTAAAACATATTTGCTAGTTTTTTTTTGGGATTGTTTTACTTGACCTGTGCACCTAGACTGTCACCAAGACTTTAATTCAACACTTTTGGTTATGTAAAACAGAAGACATGCGTACTATATTAGACCAACAGAAATGGCTCATATTTACGCTCTCCGAGTTAAATGAACACGGCGGTGTAGCACTTTACACACACTTTGTATGAGAGCCATGGAGCATACGCAAGCAGGTCAGCTGGTTGCTGGGGAGAGTCATACAGCCCGGACCCAGGGGACAGGCAGCCTGAATAGGGTGGATTATTCTGACCACCAAGGGCTCCAGCATGCATGACGTCTGAATAGTGCTCCCTTGTTAGCATGCTCGCTACAATAGCTGATATTGTCAGCCAACCAGGCGTGCAAGGGAATGCACGAGTGCAGGGGAGGTCTCTATTGAAATTCCCCCACATTTGCTAAACTCCATTTAACACACAAGCGTTGCCTTGCACAATGCATGCCCTGAGGATTGTCATGCCCGACAACAACTATGGCGTCATGTCACTTCCTTGGCGGTCCAGAATTTGCATAGTGTAAAATGTTTGCCAGGGTGGGTGGGTGCGCTGGGAGGGAGGGGGGGGGGGGGGGGGGGGGGTATACAGTCTGGTAGAGCTGATCGTGAGGAAGAATTGTTTCGTTTTAAAGAACTTCTGCTGACATGCAATATGCATAAAAGGTACAATCACACAACTATTTTTATTTTGCAATCACATGTTCAGGTGACATTCACTTTACAAGTAATCGTAGAGCATTTCATAAAACTGATGGATTTTATGAGAAATGTCGGTCATAACATCACAAAACATCAAACAGATTCCTGGTTATCTTGTGTTACTTTGTGATGTTGGCTCACCTGCAGCGGGGGGGTCCTCTTTGTTTGCTGAACGAGACTTGGCCTGTTTGAGTTCAGATAAGAGCAGATCACAGGGCATCGGCCTCCAATCTGACTGACATCTCATCTCAGCTCCAGTCTAGAGTTTTGAAAACTCTACATGCTAAAGTTGATTAACGGAGAAAACCACGTACAGTAGCACTGATTATTCCCAACATGGCACTGATATGCTCCAGGCAGGGCTAACCCAAGGTCACCTAATGGGTAGTCTCGCGTAGCCAGACAACTATTCCACAATCTCCGAATGCTATATAGAGTCCTACACCTCCCGAAACTACACCTCCGAGAGAGGAAGTCATCTGTTCGTCATTTCCGTTCACGAAAATATATCTTAAAAGATCTGTTATTTCCGGGCGTGCGACACAAGCGTGCAACTAAGTTAAGCTGAATTAAGTGCTACCCCCCCCCTTTCATACGTGTGGAAGTGCATCCATGCACGTGTGTGGCCTACTGCGTTTTACAACAGAACCAAGCTAATGGCGTGTTTCCATACCAGCCTGTCCCAGTCCCAGATACTGAGAGCAAACACAAGGAGTGTAATGACAAATATACGGGAGCGGAATTAGAGTGCAATTACAGTGTAAACCCTAATGAAGCATGGAAGCAATTACATGATACAGAGACACACTGTAGGGTAGCCCTTGCAGAGGTACTGTACACGTATCGTACACGTATCTCAACTTCAACAGTTGATTTGTGATTCCATTAGCGGCACAAGATTTTTATTTGGCCGGTGGTATAACCCGGAAACCTCACCTCAGTTTGACGCACCTCTTCTTCAGACTTTACCTCACCTCCCTAGGACTCCTCCCTCCTTGTATCTCCTTGTCACCTTTTGATAGATGCTAGTTATACTACGAAGATAAGGTTACTTCTTATCATGTTTTTGATTAGATTTGTTTTGCTTCATCACAAATGTTAAGAATGTTATATGGATAAGCATATTGTTAGGTGCTAGGCTTGTTGTTTACGTGGTATCCTAGTTTCTTTGAAGTACTAAATGGTTGTCTTTGTACTCTACTTACATGTATGTGACTTAATCTATCCAGTCGTCTCTTGATTAGGGTTCATGCTTACTCTGATACGCACTTGTGTAAGTCACTCTGTATAAGAGCGTCTAAACGCCTAAACTGTAAACAGTTCTACGATTCAATACATCTGTCTTACTACACTATACAATTCTCTGGGAGTATTAAAAACGGATCCTTTCGAGTCCATATGACTGTGTATATATATACTTGAAAGGGTATTAACTGAACATTTGTTTATTTTTGATGTTTCTCTGTGTGTCTGCAGTCCTGACCCAGGACATCCCCCACATCTTTGCCATGACCCTCTTTGAGGAGTACATCTACTGGACAGACTGGGAGACCAAGTCCATCAACAGATGTCATAAGACCCTGGGCACCAACAAGACCACCCTGATCAGCACCCTACACAGACCCATGGACATCCACATATACCATCCCTACAGACAGCCTGAGGGTGAGCCAGACGCTGGTGTACAGCTCTATCAAAGCAACAACAACATCTATAACAACACACACTTAACCACTGGAATCCCTAGTGTCCCTATTCTGGGGCGAACGTTCAACAACAATACCTGATCTTCAAGCTCACAGGCAAAGAGATTTGATGTATAGAGGAAACTATTTGATGATCAAGTATAGAGCCCTGGACACCGGTTAACTAAGTATATAGAGTACAGAAGTCCTGACGTCACTCATTCATCCACAGGTTCGTAAAGTCATTTCGCTATGGAGAATAACATTGGGTCATCATAGAATCGTCTCATATAAGAATTGTGGTCCAAAAATAAACAAACTATCGCGGCGATATTGTCAGGGAGGAGGTTCTGTATCGTTTATGATAGTCAGTCACTTATATTTGATACAGTCTGTTTCTGGCGAAAATTAATTCGGCGGAAGTAACATTAGTGTTTTCTCACCGTCAGTTGATGCTTCATATCCATAAGAGTAAAACCGCCAGGGTCATTTGTTTATTTTTGGAACACAGTTCTTATTTGAAGCGATATTAAATACGTCTATGGGGATTCAGAATGGGGGTGGAAAACCGCGAACCAGGTAGACAAACCTAGGATGTGTAAATTACGTCAGACTTCGGTACTCTATAGGCCAGGGTTTTAAGTGGTTAAGCCTGATTTATATTTCGTCATACTGTACACCACTGTCCCTCGCCAAAAAAACGCCAATCAATAAGCTCCCCAACACATCGCGTTGCGACGCGCTTTGAGCTTGTATATCGGCTGTTTTCAGCACGCAAGTATAAATGAAGCATTACACACTCACTCATACTCACATTATTCACAGAAACACAAGTTTCCTAGGCGTGTTTTGTTTTTTCAAACTTGCACCACTAAATGAAACCTCTCCTCCTCCTCATCTTCCCAGTGCTCAACCATCCCTGCCAGACAAACAATGGCGGCTGCAGTAACTTGTGTCTGCTGTCCCCGGGGGGAGGCTACAAGTGTGCTTGTCCGACCAACTTCTACCTGGCCAACGATCAGCGCACGTGCATGTCCAACTGTACTGCTAGTCAGGTAAGGCAGTGGTTCTCAAACGTTTTCATGTCAAGGACCCCAAAATTGACACTTACTAGCCTGCGGACCCCCATTTAAAAAAATATGCCAGGGACCCCCCCCATAAGAGAAGATGTTTTTACGGCTCTAGCAGTGATTCTCAACCATTTTAATTTTAAGGACCCCCAGTTTGACATGCATTAGGCTACAGACCCCCATTTAATGGCATTTCTATCACTTGGACCGCAATTTATATTGTAAAATCTATGTCAATTTAACTCTGAGAGTGTACAAATGGAACCAAATGGACCCGTTAGGGTCCATTTGGTTCCATTTGTACACTCTCAGAGTTACAGACCCATAAGGGTCCATTTGGTGCCTAATCAATCATTTAGCTGGGGACCCCCTGGAACTCCCTCAAGTACCCCTGGGGGTCCCCGGACCCCACTTTGAGAACCAATGAGGTAAGGCATGCAGGGTTTCTCCAACTTTTATTTCAAGGACCCCCCTGGCTGCGTACCCCCATCTGAAAATAGTTTGTGCAAGGGACACCCATACAAAATTTGATAAGTTGTTTATTATTATATATACATCAACATTTTGTTTGGTACACCCACTCCAAATGGCAGCATCATACAAATACAAATAAAGCAAGATTGTTTGAAAAAAAGCAGATCTAGAAGCTCACATTATGAGCTTGTAATTGTAGATATTTTCAAATAGCCCATGTACTGTATATACAGTAGGGTTAAAGTGGTTAAACTGATTGATGCTATATTAACTCATTTTGCTGGGGACCCCCTGGAGCTCCTACTGTAGGTTACTCTGGGCCAGGGATGGGCAGCCATGTCTTTTTGATCTACCAGGTGATCATGTTGGGCTATAATAGAGGTGATCAAAACAACCATTATTAAACATTGTTTTTTGATGGGCATAACACTTGTATCCCCAGAGAGTCAGAATGTATCTTTCATTTATTATTCATTTAAATTGTTGACTTTGTTAGGTTTTATAATATATTATTCACTTATTCTATGCTTGTATCCTCCTATAATTTGACAAACCTCTGTAATAATAATAATAATAATAATAATTTGACAAACCTCTGTAGTGGTGTAGTGGTGTGGTGTAGTGGTGAGGCCAAAATTTGGTTCTGCCCGTTTCTCCTCAGTGGCTGGAGCAATTGATTTGAATTTGCACACAGCCATTGACCATTACCATATGCACCTAACATCGAAGCCTGTTTTCCGATTACACGAAATCTCAGCTGTTTATTGGCGCTTTTGTGTTCGCTGGCTCCCGGGTTGCCAGATCATGTGCGCATATCCCCCCACTGGTATGGTCTAGTTATTCTAATTAGCAGCCTATTGTCTCTGTCGGGTGGAAACCTCACGTGTGCAAAACTGTTACTTTTCAGGATTCAAATTCAAAAGTAGCAAAAGGAGCAGATCTACAAGCTCAAAACGTGTCTCTTTGCGCTGCGTTTCGAGCTTGTGGATCTTCTACTGTTGTGTGACACTGTAGTGTGGTCAAGTTAATTTACGAAAAAACACACAAACCGTTAAAATATGGAGATAACAGGTTTCTGCCCGACAGCAACGCTATAATAAGACATAAAAGCAGCGGGGGGGGGAGGGGGGGGGGTTTCACAGTCTGGCACTGGGTGATAACACCAGCCTTGGAAAAGGAATAAAGTGATCATGTGCCCGAAAAGGTTGCCCACCCCTTGTTGCCCACCCCCTGCTCTGGGTACTAAAGCCTGGTCAGCTTTAAACCATTAAGACAATTTTTAGATTTGAGCTAAAAAGCATTATTTTACACTTTGGCTATTCAAAAATAGCAGATCTACAAGCTCATAGCGCGGCACCGAGTGCCGCGCTATGAGCTTGTAGATCTGCTATTTTAGAAAAATCGTGAAAATGTGTGCAAATCTTTGAATATATATATATTTGTTAAAGCGAACATTTTTAACTCAAATCTTTGCTTCTGGGACCCCCTGGAACAAAATATTTTGAGATGGTGGTCCGCGGCCAAACACATATCATTTTGGGGGTCCTTGACATGAAAAAGATTGAGCACCACTGATATAGAAACAGGTTTTTCAGAATACTGTTGGGATTTAGGAGACCTGTAGAATCGGCTTCAGGTCTTAATGGGTTAACCCATTAAGCTACGAGCTTGTCTGCTATTTTTTAATAGCCCAAAGTATAGAATAATGGTTATAGCAAAAAAAATAAAAATGACACAGTATGCGTTTCCGGATTGAATGGGATAAGGCCAAATTGAGACAGAGGGCCGATCACAGGGCCGTTTTCCATTCTCACACACACAGTGTGTGTTTTTTTTGTTTGATGAACTTCTGGTGTCAAGTGATTATCTATTGACAGCTGGCCGCCCGCCCGGTGCTACTGTAGCCTCTGTGGTTACATCACTGCCACTCTGCGGGCCATTATATGCTGTGGTATTTATTATGTGTTATCATCACATACTGATTTATGGCCCTTTTGTCGTTCTCTCTCCAGTTCGTGTGCAAGAACGACAAGTGCATTCCTTTCTGGTGGAAATGCGACACGGAGGACGACTGCGGAGACCGGTCGGACGAGCCGTCTGACTGCCGTAAGTGTTTTTTGGAACAAAGGCATGTAGGAGAGAGGGGGCGTGACGTGCCAGGGTGGAAGTTCTGGCACGTAGTGGATGTGCCCGTCATGTTGCTGTCAGGCGGAAACCTTTATGTACAAAACCGTTACTTTTGAGGAAATGGGGGGGGGGGGGGAAGAACATGTTGGTGAGCTTGTAGAATGGCTGTTTTCGTTACTTTTGCGCAACACTGTCATATGACAGAGCTTCAAATGGGGCATTCATTTATGAAAAAAACTTAGTAGAGATGTTTTTTGCACACCTACTGTACTGGGACAGGTGCGTAGGAGCAGGCAATGTGTGCAACATGAATAAAAATGGAAGTCCCGCACATTTACAGGAGTAATGGAAGTCCCACACACTTACAGGAGTAGTTTATTAGACTACAACGTTTCGGTCTAAACGACCTTCATCAGGTATCCCTGATGAAAACATTAAAAGATGAAATATGGAGATTCGAGATTTCTGCCTGACAGCAACGATAATTAGACTCTGATTCAGAGTAAAAGTTAATGCCCCTATCAGGAAGAATATAAAGAAGACGGTATGAAAATGAAAAGGGGTTTGTGAGCGCCTGATGGAGGGGAAAGGAACTGGTTGGAATAACGTTTTCTTTCCAAGCGCGTCCAACCGGGGAAACTCCCCCCTGTCAGATGATAAGAAGCGGCTTGCTAGCTCCTCATGCATTGAAGTTCAGTTCTGGGCTCTCCCTAGGCTGGCAGAGGGAGAGTAGCGCCCAGGATTACATAGGCAATTGGCAATTGGGTGAAAAAATGAGTTACAAAATCGTGGGATAAAAATGTAAAGAAAAAAAAAAAGAAAAGGTGTTTGTGTGTTTACGATTGTTGAGGGAATGTAAGGTACAGTACTAACAGCTCAGGTGTGATCTTGTTCTCCTGCTGCAGCCGAATTCAAGTGCAGGCCAGGCCAGTTCCAGTGCGGTACAGGCATCTGCACAAACCCCGCCTACATCTGCGACGGAGACAACGACTGCCAGGACCACTCCGACGAGGCCAACTGCGGTACGGCCAGCTCGCTCTCTTTTCCCCCCTTTAATTAAGTCATCCCATTTCACATTCTTCCCTTTTTTTTCTCCACCTTTCTCTGTCATGTCTTCTTTTATCTCTCCCTTCGGTTCTCCCTGCTTGTATCTTTCTGTCCATCTCCCCGTTCTCTCTGGAATTCATTATCTGTATCCTCGTAAAGTCTATTATTATCTGGGCCTCCCAAATCGCAGCTTTTTGTCCGGTGCTGATGTGCACTCTGGCCACCGGCCATCTGTCTGCATGTCTGTCTGATACCCAATTTATTGCACGGTCACACATAACGCATCAGAAGCATTAGCCTACCAGGCGCTCGGATGGTGCAGTAGTAAAGTAACTGACCCACCATCACTGAATCTAGGCGGTTTGGGATCCACCGCGGTGCATCCGGCTTTGTCGAGCGTTTATACGAACACGATTGGCCCGTGTTCGGGGCCAACTGTGTTGTGTCCACGATGTGTTGTGAGCTTATAGATCGGATATTTTCTGTCCTACGACAAAGTATAAATCTTTGTCAACCCATTAAGACCTGAGTCCAATTCTACAAATGCCTTCTTAATCAGTAGTTCTCGAACTTTATCGTGCCAAGGACCCCCAAAATGATTTGTATTTGGCCGCGGACCCGCCATCTGAAAAGGTTTTGTGCCAGGGACCCCCAGAAGAGAAGATTTTTGTAAAAAAAAATCAAATTATTAAACATTTTTCAAACACAAAATGTTTCAAAAATAGCAGATATACACGCTCCCAGCGTGGGACAAAGTGACGCGCTGTGAGCTTGTTTATCTGCTATTTTTTGATAGCCAACGCTAAAATCTAAAATGACACGGATGCTTTCCCGGTTTTAATGGGTTCATTGTGTTGCAGACATCCACGTGTGCCTGCCCAGCCAGTTCAAGTGCTCCCACCCCAGCCGCTGCATCCCGGGCATCTTCCGCTGCAACGGACAGGATAACTGTGGAGAAGGAGAGGATGAGAAGGACTGCCGTGAGTTAACAACAACCCTCCTGTTGTCTGTGGCCATACTGTAGCACTCTTCTACTTCTTCTCTCTTTACGTTAACAGACACCTTTCCGTGTTTTGAAATCGGTGGTAACTAAGTACATTTACTCAAGTACTGTACTTTAAGTACGATTTTGAGGCATTTTTACTATACTTGAGTATTTCCAATTTTCATTACTTTTACTTCTACACCACTACATCTGAGAGGCACATATTGTACTTTTACTCCACTACAGTTATTTGAAAACTTTACTGGTTACTTTGTAGATTTTAATTGTTATTACAAAACATACATTAACCACTTCTTCCCTACATACATTTTGGCCATTTGATGCGACGCATTGTGAGCTTGTCGATCTGCTATTTTCAAAATATTTTCATACATTCTATGCATTTGAAAACTTGTGAAATGGGACCTTCTGCATAATGAGTACTTTCTACTTTTGGTTCTTTAACACATTGACTGCCATCGGCTAATCTCAGAACGTCCATCGTAGTGCCAAGCAATTTCTTACCTTTTTTGTTTTTTTGATTCCGTCATAGGCCCCGCTAAATCCGTTTAAAATCCGCGTTCATTTGGTTCGACACAAACACGGGACCCGACCGAACAAAACGCTGAAAACCGTGCGGCGATCCGACACTGCATTCTGGAGAACGAGAGGAAAACGCTAAAATGGTGGATGCGGTGAGAAAAACAACAAGCCAGAGATAATGGCGTCCAAAGTTGACCGCTAGACAGGAAACGGAGGCGGGAGAAAAACCGGAAACAGTATTATTTCGTTTCCGGTCCGCCCACTTCGAGACCGGAAGTGCAAAAAAAATCCGGAATCTGCACCTGCACGATTTAACATGGGAAAACTACGGGACTACGGGCTACGGGAACGGCAGTTAACGGTTGGATTTAACGGCCCGTAGGACTACGGGCCTGGCAGTGGATGTGTTAAGGACATTTGGATACCAATACTTTTGAACTTTTACTCAAGCACATTTTTAATTCCGGACTTTCACTTAACAGAGTAACAGAGTATTTCTACATTGCAGTATTGATACTTTTTTTAAGTAAAAAATGTGAGTACTTTTTCCACCACTGGAAATCGGTATGTTCTGGTTGGTCGGTTTGGTGCTTCACCGCTATCGGTGATTTTTGACTGTTTTTGTGCTCTTCCGCTCCGTAGCCGAGGTGACATGCGCGCCCACGCAGTTCCAGTGTGCCATCACCAAGCGCTGCATCCCCCGTGTGTGGGTGTGTGACCGGGACAACGACTGTGTGGATGGATCGGATGAACCCGCCAACTGCAGTAAGGACTTCCTTACGTTCCAACTCTGAATTCCTTTTTTTAGCCCATTGACCATAGGTCAGGGGTCTTCAACGTTTTCAGGTCAAGGACCCCCTAGCTGAGACTGAGATGAAGCAGGGACCCCCTCTATAATTGTATAGAATTGTGTTTCAGATAAAACTTTTTTTGTTTACTTGGTCTGCTCTTTTTTCCCTCTACACCTATACCTCTTTGCCAAAAATAGCCGATCTACAAGCTCACAGCGCCTCGCGCTGCGAGGCGTTGTGAGCTTGTAGATCGGCTATTTTTGGCTAAAGTTCATCTCAGAAAAGGGATGGGGGTTCAAGTGGTTAAGGTAAAGATTTGGCAGACCCCCTGTAGTAACTCTGAGGACCCGCTAGGGGTCCCGGACACCCTGTTGAAGACCCCTGCCATAGGTTGTTCCTTTGTCTTTCCCACCCAACCCCGCCAACAACCGACCCCCTCTGTCTCTGTCTCTGTCTCTGTCTCCAGCCCAGATGACGTGCGGCGTGGATGAGTTCCGCTGTAAAGACTCCGGGCGCTGCATCCCGGCCCGCTGGAAGTGCGACGGCGAGGACGACTGTGGTGATTCCTCTGACGAGCCCAAAGAGGAGTGTGGTGAGTGTCTGACGTCCTGCATGGCCAGATGCCTTTTTACAAGCCTTTTTTTTTACATGACACGAGACAAGAAGTTTATTGTCCTGAGATGAGATGAGAAGTTTATTATTGTCCAGCCAGGAAAGGCGGGTGTCATTGAGGTTTTCCTATTGTCAAAACTCGTCACACTTTTTTATAGTGTAGGAGTGAAGGAGTAGCTCAAATTGCTTATTTTCTATCGATTACACACCCCATGAAGCCTTGGATTCATGGACTTTTTTTTAGTTTTTAAGCCAATAATTTGATGGCCGGAGTAAAGATGCTAATGTCTCCGGTAGGAGACACAAATGCAGGTCATTTGAGTCTCCTACCAGAGAGACTGCCGGTCATCAAATTATTGGCTTAGGAATACGACAAAAACAAAAAAGAATCCATGAATTCAAAGCTTTATGGGTTTTTTTAATCGATAGTATAAAGTAATTTTGTGGGTGAACTACTCCTTCAAGCGTATTTATGGTGTTGTGGTGACTATAAATACACATTCACATTCCACTTCGTCTCTAATAACTAATAACTAATTGGTCATTTTCTGCTGTTTTTGGACAGCTGAGCGAACCTGTGAGCCCTACCAGTTCAGATGTAAGAACAACCGGTGTGTGCCGGGCCGGTGGCAGTGTGACTATGACAACGACTGTGGGGACAACTCCGATGAAGACAAGTGTGGTAGGTCTCACTGGAACAACGCCCTTATCCCCATACACGTCTGCTTTCTCATCCTCACCAAAGTAACTGCAGTCGACGTCTTGTCTTTGTGTAATAAATATACAGTAGGCACCTAACAAACTGGTCCGTTTGTGCATACAGTATACTGTATGTAAATTCACCCGTTCAATGCTAACCTCGCTGGCCCCTGAGTTTCACACTTGATTAGTGGTGTGCCGATATATCGTCCCGCGATATATCGCGATACGTTTTCGTGACGATATGTATCGTTTTGGGGGAAAAAATATCGTTTTGAAAAAAAAAAATATATATATATATATGTTTTTTGGCAATAATAATAATGCAAAAAAACAGAAGTATTTGTTTGCATTTGCTTTTTCCCCCCCCATATATTTTCATATTTAAAAAGTGCCATATATCGATATCGTATCGATGTTGTGAGCCCAATATCGTATCGTTTCGTGAAATGTGTGTATCGGCACAGCCCTACACTTGATTGATCACGTTGTTGTCTCACCGAGAACATGTCCTGTCATTTCACTGTCATTTCTCTGATGCATCTCACCTCATCTGATGTTTGTTTCATTCCATACTCTCCCGTTGGCATGAGCCAGAGGTAGGTCTCTCCAGTGTATGTAAATCCAGACCCCTCCCCCTCCCCACTCCTGTGTGTCGAAAAAGCCTGATTTATACTTAACCCATTCAAACCGGGAACGCATCTGTGTCATTTTTTGATTTCTTTGGGCTATTGAAAAATAGCAGATATACAAGCTTATAGATCTGCTTTTTTTTTATCATGAAAATGTGTGCAAATAACATTTTTTTTTTTTACTCAAATCTTTGCTTCTTGCGTCCCTGGAACAAAATATTTTCAGATGGGGGTCCGCGGCCGAATACATATAATTTTGGGGGTCCTTGACATGAAAAAGTTTGAGAACCAATATACAGTAGCAACATACGTTTTTACAATAAAAAAGTGTTTGGATTTAGAAGACATTTGTAGAATCCCCCAGAAGCAAAGATTTGAGTTAAAAATGTTAGGTTGAAAAAAAAGATTTGCACACATTTTCACTATTTTTCAAAAATAGCCAAAGAAATCTTAAAACGACATACAGATGCATTTCCAGTCTTAATGGGTTAAAGTTGCGCGCCGGTAACTGCTCACCGAAGATTTGCAAACGTACAAGCTCACATCGTGTTGCGAGCTTGTACGTCTGCTATCTTAGGAGAGCGACGCGGCACACGACCAAGTATAAACGAGGCCTGACTTTGTAGCCTTCTTGTTGTGTATCTCTCATCCCACCCTGTCTCCATCAAGGTGCCCCATGACACCTATTATCCCGTCAAACTGTGAGAGGTTGGAAGCAAGGCTCCTAAGACATTGTATCGTGTCTTTGAGACTAGACATCACTGCACTTCCTGCAGAGTTTCACAATGACCTCAACTGACAATCATGTATAGAGTGGCGCAGTGGTGGAACGTAATTAAGTACTTTTACTCAAGTACTGTACTTAAAGGGATAGTTCACCCCCAAATTGACTTTTTTTTCTATCGACCCATGGAGACTTGAATTAATGGAGATTTTTATCACATTCCTAAGACAATAATTTGATGAGCGGCGGCTCCTACTGTAGACATTAGCATCTTTCCGGTTTCCGCCGGTCATCAAATTATTGGCTTAAGAATGCGACAAAAACAAAAAAAATCTCCATTATTAAAGGCTTCATGGGGTGTGTAATTGATAGAAAATAAGTCATTTTTGGGGTGAACTATCCCGTACAATTCTGAACGCAGGACTGACACAACTGTGGTATATCGCTACTTGTACTTAACCCATTAAGACCTGTAACGCATCTCTGTCACTTTAGATCTCTTTGGCTATTAGCTCCGCGCTATGAGCTTGTAGATCTGCTATTTTTGAAAAAACGTGAAAAATATTTTTAAAATATTTTTTTCCGATTTTTTTTTTTAAGGATTTAGATTTTTTAGACGCGGCCTCAGGTCTTAATGGGTTAAGTCAAAAATTCAGAGTACAGTTCTTCCAGCACTGCAGTGTCGCAGGGTCATTTACATCCCATTATGAAGTCTTCCATGTCCATGGAGCTCCTCTTCTGACCTCCCATTGTCCTTCCTCCCGTGTGTATAATTCCCCCCCCCCCCCCCCCCCAGTGCAGCCCTTGTGACGAGTCTTGTGGTGGTTATCAAGGTTAGAATATCATTACCGTACGTATTGTTGTCACATGGGTATCCCCCCCCCCCTCCTCCTCTGCAGTGCCGCGGCAGTGCTCGGAGAGCGAGTTCGCCTGTACCAACGGACGCTGCATCGCCGGCCGGTGGAAGTGTGACGGCGACCATGACTGTGCGGACGGGTCTGATGAGGTAACCGTTAACAACACAGTCATTATCAAACCTTTTTGTTATTTCAAGGACCCCAATATTTTAAATATATATATAATTGTTTTTATTAACATTTTCCAAGGTGATTTTTGGGGCGGTGTAGCCGCCCCCTATAAGTGAGTTTTGGACACCGACCAAAAACATTGTGTACCCCCTAACCCTTCCATTGTTAATGCAAATCGATACTTTTTTCATATCAGCCAATCACATTACAGCTAGTGTCATCACCACTAACTGTAATGTGATTGGCTGACTTTGCAAATTCAGGACTGTGATTGGCTAGCGAAACACATGACACATGTGCAGCCCTATGAATAGCAGTATGGACTTTAAAAAAAGTCATTTATCCTTTTTTTAAAGTGAGTCATGTTGTGATGACCACACACCGCCCACACTGGTGTGTGATTTTATAAGACACAAGCACTCAGACAATACGTACAACAACAAAAAAATCACACCCAGTGTGAAGTGAGCGGTGATATTTATGAGTTATTCATTTCATCATGCATCTCGGTAGCCAATCACAGCACGTCTGCGAAGTTTGAAGTTAATTTCATCATGTGTCTCGCTAGCCAAGCACAGCACGTCCTGCATAGGTGTGAAAACTTTCACACCTATGGGCGTGTTTTCCACAGCATGGCGTCACAGCGAAAGACACATTTTCACGACGGAAAGAAAAACTTTCACCACGGATGGGTCCTAAACCCTCTTATAGGAGCGGTTGCACCGCTTAAAAATGAAACATAAGACAAAACACCATATAACAAAAGCATCAACAATGACAAAAAAAAGGCTAAAAGGATAACACAGAAAAGTCCTATGTAATTCAATTCATCAACATAGCCTAAACAATTAACACAATAATACATGTCATCAACCACTACAAACACTGTATCGTCTCTGTCTGGTGGAAAACCTCATTTCTCCAAAACTGTTACTTTTCAGGATTCAAATTCAAAAACGGCAAAAGTAGCAGATCTACAAACTCGAAACTTGTAGATCTGCTACTTTTCATGCTTTTGTGTGACGCTGTAGTAGGCCTGTCCCCCGACTAAGGATTTGTTTAGTCGAATCTAATTGGCTACTAATTGCCAATAGTCGACTGGCAGTCGACTATTGCAAAAAAAAGGGCCAAAATAGATTTTATTTCAAAGGGCCAAGTCTACACAGTTTGTTTTGTGTCTCCAGCAGAGTTTCTAGTGTCTCTATCTCTCTCTGGAAGAGGTTGCACATGAACTCTGCAGCCGCACTGAGGCGCTCCAACACAAACAATACCAATACAAAGACGAGGAATAAGAAGAATAAAGTGGAAGTTACGTGTAGTTGCAGGTGTAGACTTGGCCAAAAAACAATTAAAAACATTTTTGGCCCTTTTTTTTTTTTCTCGACTAGATTCGACTAAGAGACACGCAGTCGACTCGGACCCCCCGCGACTAATTAGTCGACTATTCGACTAGTCGAGGTCAGGCCTGCGCTGTAGTATGATCAAGTAGGGCATTAATTTACGAAAAAAACACAAAAAGGCTTGGTCACATCATGAAGACAGAGGTCCATGTAGGAGCCACGCCGTGTCTCTGTGGATGCACATCGTTTCCTTGTTGAGTGATTGATTTTCACGATCAACGTTGTTGTGTGTGTGTGTGTGTGTGTGTGTGTGTGTGTGTGTGTGTGTGTGTGTGTGTGTGTGTGTGTGTGTGTGTGTGTGTGTGTGTGTGTGTGTGTGTGTGTGTGTGTGTGTGTGTGTGTGTGTGTGTGTGTGTGTGTGTTGCTGCTCAGCACGGCTGTGATCTGAAGTGTGACAACGACCAGTTCCAGTGTAAGAACGGACACTGCATCCCCATCCGCTGGCGCTGTGATGCTGATGCTGACTGCATGGACGGCAGTGATGAGGAGAAATGTGGAAGTTCCGGTGAGTGTGTGTGTGTGTGAGTGTGTGTGTGTGTCTATCTGTGTGTGTGTGTGTGTGATTACTTAAACCCTCTAGTCTTAGAGAAATTGACTTATTTTTTCTGTCTACACCAAATCAGCATAGAAATAGAAGATCTACAAGCTCAAAACGCGCCTGTAGATCTGCTATTTTTGGCAAAAGGAATTATATGGGGGGGGGGGGGGGGGTTAGGGGGGTTATGCAAAGAACAAAGGAGTTGACCAAAAAAACAACAACCTCTTGTGTGTCTCAGCTGGGCGACACTGCCCCCTGGATGAGTTCCAGTGTAACAACACCCTGTGTAAGCCCCTGGGCTGGAAGTGTGACGGAGAGGACGACTGTGGAGACAACTCTGATGAGAACCCTGATGAGTGCAGTGAGTACACACACACACACACACACACACACACACACACACACATACAATATTTTCAAATAGCCGTAAAGTGGTTAACCCATTCAATCCGGGAAAGTATCTGTGTTATTTCAGATTTTTGCTATATATTACAGTCAGATTGAAAAAACAGTCAGATTGAAAAAGGAGTGCTCGCAAGGCCGGATTTATGATTCTATAACTCTGAAGGCTGAAGGTGACTTGGCAACGCTCGGCACGGCGAGTCGCTCGCCTAAGCTCGCTCAGCGGAGCCTCTCGTGGCTCAAGTCACCTTCAGACGGCGTGCCTCCGTCGGTGAAAACGAGTGCACGTTTTTCAATCTGACTGGTTTTCCAATCATATTGTGACATATATACTGCATATAGCACATTGGTTCTCAAAGTGGGGTCCGGGAACCCCCAGGGGTCCTTTTGACTATTCAAAAATAGCAGATATACAAGCTCATAGTGCGTCACTTCGTGCTATGAGCTTGTAGGTCTACCATTAAGAAAAATCTTGAAAATGTGTGCAAATCTTTGAATATATATATTTTTAAAGCCAACATTTTTATCTCAAATGTATGCTTCTGGAGGTCCCTGGAACGAAATATTTTGGATTTAGAAGATTTTTTTTTAATTGGCCTCAGGTCTAATGCTATAGTAATACATTTTCCTGCGAAACCCCGCTTCTCTAACCACTGCTCTTACCCTGTTTTTCCGGCCTCGGCGTTCCTCTCTCTCTTCTCCTGTCGCTCTCAGGACAGTTCCAGTGCCCGCCCACCAGGGCGTTCCGCTGTCAGAACGACCGCGTGTGTCTACGGCTGGCCAAGCGCTGTGACGGCGTCAACAACTGTGGCGACAACACCGACGAGCTGGACTGCCGTAAGTACATGGAGGACGACGGTGACACTGCTAGGACCTTGACTTTTACGCATACTGTGGTCATTTTTAGATTTCTTTGGCTATTCAAGAATAGCAGATATACAAGCTCATAGCGCGGCACCGAGTGCCGCGCTATGAGCTTGTAGATCTGCTATTTTTGAGGGAAAACATTTTGAAAATGTGTATACAAATCAACCTTATTATACAGTATGCAGTGATGGGTGTTATAGCTGTCGCAATTGATACGTGTTTTGAGCTTGTGGATCGACTATTTTCCGGCTATTAGTTATTTTAAGATGAAAGAGTATTTGAAATGGTCAAACTAGAAATAGAATACATGTTTAGAAGCATCTTCCTTAAACATGAATTGTCTCAAAAATGTCATAAAAGCAAAGCCTCAACCTGTGATTTCTTCAACTGGTCGTCTGTATGTAGAGCATACAGCAACATTATTACATTTTCAGTTATGAGATTTTATTTTTGCTTTATTCCATTGTGTGTGTGTGTGTGTGTGTGTGTGTGTGTGTGTGTGTGCGCGTGTGCGTGCGTGCTACAGAGGCCCCGCCCCCTGTGCCCACCTGTGAGAAGGACGAGTTCCAGTGTGCCAACCTCAGGTGCATCAGCTCCACGCTGCGTTGCAACTTCTTCAACGACTGCGAGGACGACGGCTCAGACGAGATCAGCTGCGGGAAGACAGGTTGGAATCATGCAATGAATCATCCTCATGCAATCTCTCTATTTACATTTGTGTGAATTCTAAATGTGTCAAGTTGAAATTGTGATTCAAAGGTTGCACGCACGTCCCAAAACATTTGACATGTGCTGGATAGCAAAAACAATCACTCAGAAGAAGAAAGAAACCGCACAGCATCATCTATGCTCCCAGAAAAACATGTTACAGCGGAGTACCGGAGACCTGTGTGGTCTTCAAAGGGTACACGTTTTTCCGGGAGCATAGAAGACAGTGTGCAGATTTCCTTCTTCTTAAAATTGAAATGGTTACTGATTAGTTTGAAATTGAAATTCTTTCAAACCTTGGCAACCCTATTTTGGGCAAATTTAAATAGCAAAATTGGCATGTCTATAAGTTCAGAATGCTTTGTGAAGAGACCCTTTGTTAACTTGCAGATCGTAAGTATCCTAAGAAAAATTTAAACATTGAAATGCTTTAAAATGTTTTATTTGAAATGGTTTCAGATTTGTTTAAAAGGTGCTCATTTAATTTTTCATTTATTAGTTTATTTGGGACGGACGCATAATGAACAATGCACAATGCACTGTAAACACACAGGATTTACTGTAGCAAGAAATGCAAATTTCCATTCGCAGTCCTTACCATAGAACACAGAGCATACATAGTAATGCGTCATGGCTCCATGGCTGTTTGTGTGCTTGCTGCGTTTCCAGACACCAAACTGAACGACTGCAGGAGCAACAGGACGCAGTGTGGGGACGGAGACGAGGCCCACTGTGTCACCAAAGGCACCGACTCCTTCTGCTCCTGCAAACCAGGCTTCCACAAGACTGGACACCGCACCTGTGGAGGTACACAACTGGGACAACACACAGTTAATCATTCGTTCTGCACCACGCAACATATAGACTGTGCGATTGCATGGATCAAGTGGATACCGTTCCTAACTACTGTAGTTATCGGTATCACAATGGAAAAACAAATTCAAGGTGTTAACCCATTAAGACCTGGAACGGTGTCATTTTTAGATTTGAGCTAAAAAGCATTATTTTACACTTTGGGCTATTCAAAAATAGCAGATCTACAAGCTCATAGCGCGGCACCGAGTGCCGCGCTACGAGCTTGTAGATCTGCTATTTTTGAAAATTCGTGAAAATGTGTGCAAATCTTTGAATATATATATTTTTAAAGCGAACATTTGTAACTCAAATCTTTGCTTCTGGGGGTCCCTGGAACAAAATATTTTGATGGGGGTCCGCGGCCAAATACATATAATTTTGGGGGTCCTTGACATGAAAAAGATTGAGCACCACTGATATAGTAACTGTTACTGAAAAACGTATGTTACTAAGTAACATACGTTTTTCAGAAAACTGTTGAGATTTAGGAGACATGTAGAATCGGCTTCAGGTCTCAATGGGTTAAAGAAGAAAATACCACGACATTTTACATTAATGATGTATTATCATTAAAATTGTATTGCTTTGCCAATTATTTGGGGGGCCACTTGCAATATCCTTTCGGCCTGCCAGTGGGCCCCTGCACTACGGTTGGTAATCGCTGAGGTGTGTGTTTTTGACTCGAGGTTTGGCAGAAAGTAGGACCAGTAAAAAACAAAATGACAAATGACAGAAAATAAAATTGCATTCCTGGCAATACGATGCAGAAATTGAGGTGATTTATCAGAATGGTGAAAGTGACGAAACAGGACAGGGTTTTCTCACAGCCTTGGGTCTGATTTGTTTTCCTCTCTCTGTCTCTTACAGATAAGAATGAGTGTCAGCAGTTTGGAGTGTGTTCCCACGTCTGCAACAACACAAAGGGCTCGTACAAGTGCAGCTGTCTCAAATACTTCACCAGGATCAACGACACCTGCAAGGCCGATAGTGAGGACCCAGAACTACTGTCTGATTCTTCATATATTTGACACTAAATATAAATATTTTTTAAATATTTTTTTTATTATCATTTGTGGACCCCCTTGAAAACAAGATGGTTCATCTCAAGGGGTTATTCCTAATAAAGACATTTCAGACATCAAAAAACATTCAAAAAAGATTATTCGTTGAATCCAAAAAATGTATCGATAGAATAATTGCAAAAAAATAGTATTTATTTGTTTATTTGGGACGGACACATAATGAACAATGCACTGTAAACACACAGGATTTACTGTAGCAAGAAATGTAAATTTCCATTTGCAGTCCGTACCATAGAACACAGCAGTGTTGATTTTGACAGCAAATTTTGATTTAGTTTGATTCATAGTCTTTTGAATAAAATTCCATTTAGTTTTAGTCATATTTTAGTCATCTGAAATGTTTTAGTTTTTGTCTAGTTTTAGTCGACTAAATATCATAAGATTATAGTTGACTAAATGTACAGTTGATTTAGTCGACTAAAATGTATGTTGGCGGTGCCTTGATGGCGTCGTAAATGGCTGATTTTACACTTGGTTGCTTGCTGAAAATAGCCGATCTACAAGCTCACAACGCGTCGCAGCGCGACGTGTTGTGAGCTTGTAGATCTGCTATTTTCATCTCAAGGGGTTATTCCTAATAAAGACATTTAAGACATCAAAAAACATTCAAAAAAGATTATTCGTTGAATCCAAAAAATGTATCGATAGAATAATTGCAAAAAAATGGTAGTGATAGTAGTAGATAGTTTAAGCCCTTATTCTGTATAAATTCCCATTGCTTCATTTTTCTTCTTTATATCTCTAACAAAGCAGTCACTCCACAACCATCACCGTTTCTCCTGTCTCCCAGGCTTGAACAGCAGCCGACAGGTTCTCTACATCGCCGACGACAACGAGATCCGCAGCCTGGACCCGGGGATGCCCAACTGGCGCTACGAGCAGACCTTCCAGGGCGACGCCAACGTGCGCATCGACGCCATGGATCTGCACATCAAGACCAACCGCATCTTCTGGACCAACTGGCACACGGGGCGCATCTCCTCCTATGAGCTGCCGGGATCATCGGCGTCCTCCTCGTCCTCCTCCTCCTCCTCTGGCACCTCATCCAACTCTCACCGTGACCGACGGCAGACTGAAGGGAGGGTCACCAACCTGCAGGTGAGGCTCAACAGGACGTTAACCCATTAAGACCTGAGGCGATTCTTAAAAATGTTTTCTAAATCCTAACAGTTTTTTGAAAAAAATCAAAAAAATGTTTTTTCAATATTTTTCAAAAATAGCAGATCTACAAGCTCATAGCGCGGCACTCGGTGCGGCGCTATGAGCTTGTATATCTGCTATTTTTGAATAGCCAAATAAATCTAAAGTGACACAGATGCGTTACAGGTATTAATGGTTTAAGGACAACACTGTTACTGTATGTTCTCTGCACATGTCGCACAACAAAATGAACCAATCTGTGTACAATGTGCTGCGACTCTTTATAAGCTTAGATCTGCTGTTTTGTGACACCAAGTATAAATCAGGCGTAATCCTATGTGGATGTGGCCTTTAACTCTTTGACTGCCACGAAAAATACACATTGTTTTGCCACGCCACTGCCAGCGATTTTCTAGTGTTTTACTAACCTTTGAAAAATCATGGAATATTTTCTGTGATCGGTCTCGTAGAATAGGAAAAAATATACTGTATATCCGGTCGCGGTAATCTGTTGCATAGTTGTGGCCCAGTTGAATGTGGCTTGTTTTTGCCAGCGTTCAACGTTTGACAAATCTCAGATTGGGACTTGGCTTTAACAAACCTTTCAGTCATGAGTTGTTGTTTTTTTTGTTGCTTTTAATGCCTGACTCACATAGCATGCCTTCCCTCTTTGTTTTCCAGATACCAGAGCTGAAGATGCCCCGCGGCATCGCGGTGGACTGGGTAGCCAATAACCTGTACTGGACGGACTCTGGCCGAGACGTCATCGAAGTGGCTCAGATGTCGGGGCAGAACCGCAAGACCCTGATCTCTGGCATGATCGACGAGCCGTACGCCATCGTGGTGGACCCTCAGAGAGGGTAAATAAGAATAATGAGTGACTTAAATGTGCTATGATAATTCTGCATTCTAATGCCATCTTACCAGTGTTCATTTCGTCGACTAAATGAGAAATGTTCTTCGACTACTAAAACTAAATAAAAATTAAGCTATGATGACTAAAACTAAGACTAAATTTATTGACAATTTCGTCAATAAATAAAAACGTGACTACAGTGTTTGGGAGGAACTAGTGGAGAAGAGATCCAGTACAACCAAAAGACAAGTCATTTTGTGTTTGGTTGCGCTAGGCTGTTGCTCTCTGAAAATAGCAGATCTACAAGCTCACAACGTGTCGTTGTGAGCTTGTAGATCTGCTATTTTCAGCATACAACCAAGTGTAAAATCAGCCATTACGCCGACATCAAGGACTGACAAAATAAAATTGTATCGAATAAAATCAACTGTAGATTTAGTCGAAACATTTTTTTTTCCAGGTGACTAAAATATGACTAAAACTAAATGACATTGTAATCAAAATACTATGACTAAACTAAATCATAATTTGCTGTCAAAATGAATAAAAGCAGATAAAAAAAACTTTTATGATGAATAAATCTGTTTTCTGACAGTTGGCTAATGGAGGTTTCTCTTTGTGTGTGTGTGTGTGTGTGTGTGTGTGTGTGTGTGTGTGTGTGTGTGTGTGTGTTTACATTCAGAACCATGTACTGGGCGGACTGGGGGAACCACCCTAAGATAGAGACTGCTGCCATGGACGGCACACTGAGGCAGACTCTGGTCCATGAAAACATCCAGTGGCCCACAGGTCAGTTACTGATGGATACCTTTTTTATTAAAAATCTCATTTTGGCCTGTTGGAAACAAATAAATAACATACATACACATGTGTATTGCTGAGTTTCCACCCTTTTTTTTGTACATTAGTGATATTGATAATTGAACTGTTTTGGTACAATGGTAAGCTAGCGGATTGGGGTCCCAGAGATAGAACATTGTGTCACAATGGGGGTCAGTGGCCTAATGCACTAATGAACTGTGGGTTCTTCAAATGAAACGGGTTCTAACAGGTTGACACTTTGCCTCCACAGGTCTGGCGGTGGACTACTTCAACGAGCGTCTGTACTGGGCAGACGCTAAGCTGTCAGTCATTGGCTCCGTGCGTCTGGACGGGTCTGACCCTGTCATCGCAGTGACCGGCCTCAAGAACAGTTGAGTTCTCTGTCTCCACACTCATACCATGTTTATCAGATCTGTAACAGTGGTGTAAAGCAGTGGTCTTCAACGTTTTCAGGCCAAGGACCCCCTAGCTGAGCGAGAGATGAAGCAGGGACCCCCTCTATATTGTATAAAATTGTGTTTCAGATTACTTTTTTTTTGTCGTTTACTAGGTCTGCTCTTTTTCCCCTCTACACCCATACCTCTTTGCCAAAAATAGCCGATCTACAAGCTCACAACGCCTCGCAGCGCGAGGCGTTGTGAGCTTGTAGATCGGCTATTTTGGGCTAAAGTTCTCCTCAGAAAAGGGATGCTAGGGTTCAAGTGGTTAAGGAAAAAACTAAATCCTATCACACAAAGATTTGGCGGACCCCCTGTAGCAACTCTGAGGACCCCCTAGGGGTCCCGGACCCCCTGTTGAAGACCCCTGTGCTAATGTATTAGTTTTATTTTTTACTTTACTGGAGTATTTCCAATTTTCTGTGCTTTTACTTCTACTCCACTACATCTCAGAGGCAAATATTGTACTTTTTACTCCATTTCAATTATTTTACCATTTGAGTTACTTTGTGGATTGTGATTATTCTTACAAAACATGCATTAACCACTTCAGGCCTGTTGTAACTTAGGCTATTTGAAAATAGCAGATCTATAAGCTCACAATGTGACGTGTTGTGAGCTTATAGATCTGCTATTTTCAAAAGATTTTTACACATTTTATACATTTGAAAACTTGTGAAATGGGACATTCTGCATAATGAGTACTTTTAATTTCGGTACTTTAAGTATATGTTGATGCCAAGACTTTTATACTTTTACTCAAGTCAAGAGTACAAAGTATTTCTACACTGTGGTATTGATACTTTTTACTTAAGTAAAAAATGTGAATACTTCTTCCACCACGGATCGGATCTGTATCAGAAAGAAAGTCAATGCATGGAAAAAAACGTTGGATTAGGGATGATGACATTTTTCATGAACTCTTCATCTTTTTTTTTTTTTTCTCGTCTTGTTGTTGCTCCTCCAGACCTGCTGCATCCCTTCAGTATAGATATCTTTGAGGACTACATCTACGGGGTGACGTACGTCAACAACGTTGTCTTCCGCGTCAACAAGTTTGGCAAGGGCTCCATGGAGAACCTGACGACAGGCATCAACCACGCCACAGACATCGTGCTCTACCATCGCTACAAGCAGCCAGAGGGTGAGTGTTGGACAGTGGTGTAAAGTAACTAAGTACATTTATTCAAGTACTGTACTTAAGTATAATTTTGAGGTATTTCTTTGCTTTACTGGAGTATTTCCAGTTTTCAATACTTTTACTTCTACTCCACTACATCTCAGAGGCAAATATTGTACTTTTTACTCCACTACAATTATTTGAAAACTTGAGTTACTTTGTAGATTTTGATTATTGTTACAAAACATACATTAACCACTTCAGCCCTATATATACTTTGGCTATTTGAAAATAGCCGATCTAGCTCACAATGCGAAGCAATTCTATCAAATGTAGGCGTAGTGCGAGAAAAAAAAAACTTGAAATTTAATGTTGACGTTGACAGTGAACATTAGTGCTCCAGAGCTCTAAAAAAAAGGTTGATAACCACTGCTCTATCTCAGTGGTTTTCAACTTTTTTCATATCAAGGTCCATTATTTTTATTCGGCATTTGAGCCACGGACCACCATTTGATGAGATTTAGCCTCTCAGACCCAAGACTTTGAATATTGCGTTGTCGTTGGATACGATTTTTCCATGATTCCATGCTGTGTTGATGTCGGTACCAATCGGAGAGATAACAGGCACACGTTGATCAAAATAACAATTCATTAATTAAGTAATGCAGATGTTTAACAATAATGTAACTCTTGAGAGCGTAAAATGAAACCAAATGGACCCGTAAGGGTCCATTTGGTTTCATTTTACGCTCTCAAGAGTTAAAGATCTATAACGATCCATTTGGCAATGGTTACCAACTCTCCATCATTTATTAAGGACCACTGTTGGTTGAGAAGCACTGCCCCTATCTCATGTGTTTGTGTCTCTCTCTCTACTAGTGACCAACCCATGTGACAGGAAGAAGTGTGAGTGGCTGTGTCTGCTCAGTCCCAGCGGACCCGTCTGTACCTGTCCCAACAACCATGTGGCCGACAATGGCACCTGTGTGGAGAGACCTGCCCCCACGCAGTCCCCATTCTGTAAGTGTGCACGCCCACGCTCGCACACGCACACACCGGTCCCCACACAGTACCCGTTCTCTAAGACAGTAGTTCTCAACCTGTTGGGGGGGGGCAGTTCAAATATGATTATTTTGGAGGGGTCACGGCCTGTAAAGGTTGAGAACCACTCCTCCAAGCACACGTACACACACATACAGTGTATACACACACACACACACACACACACACACACACACACACACACACACCGTACCCGTTCTCTAAGCCAGGGGTCTTCAACAGGGGGTCCAGGACCCCTAGGGGGTCCGCAGAGCTACTACAGGGGGTCCGCCAAATCTTTGTGTGATATGATTTCTTCTTTTTTTTACCTTAACCACTTGAACCCTAGCATCCCTTTTTCTGAGGAGAACTTTAGCCAAAAATAGCAGATCTACAAGCTTGTAGATCGGCTATTTTTGGCAAAGAGGTATAGATGTAGAGGGAAAAAAGAGCAGACCAAGTAAACCCCAAAAAAAAGAGTTTAATTCTGAAACACCATTTTATACAATATAGAGGGGGTCCCTGCTTCTTCTCTGTCTCAGCTAGGGGGTCCTTGGCTGAAAAGGTTGAAGACCCCTGTTCTAAGCACATGTGCACACACACACACACACACACACACACACACACACACACACACACACACACACACACACACACACACACACACACACACACACACACACACACACACACAAATGACACATGTGTTGCAAATACTGCACACGTGTGTACCTTATCTATGGTATCTTGGGGCAAATGCCCCGTGGACTTTGTGGAGTCCTCTGTCCTCTTATAACCTTATATATACACACTGATAGAACATGTGTTGTCAGTCTGCCACAGTAAACTGTTTTTACAGGCATTTAAGCATGTCTTTCTTGTCCTTTGTGCGTGTGTGAACACTTTGTTATCGTACCTTTTGAAAATATACGGTCATACACACATTCAGCGTTTTTTACCACAACAAAGGGAAACCCAGAACCTTCCAGAGCCTGTGAAGTTCTGTTTTCATTATTACAGTGGTTTCGCGGTCCACATAATGGAAGAATTGATGGAAGAAATACTCACATCTTTTACTTAAGTAAAAGTATCAATACCTTATTGTGGAAATACTCTGTTAGAAGTACAAGTAATAGTACAACAGCTTTGGCATCTAAAGGCGGATTTCCATTGGCATGGTACCACACCACACCACACCACACCGACCACCACAGCAGCGGTTTCCACTACAATGAAGTGGGTAGAGTGGTGTGTAAGTGGTACTAAACTGGTGCCTAAAAAGTACCCAGTCCTGGGTAGGTCTGAGCTAGGCCAAGCTGGGCCACATGCACAGGTGATTTGCATTTGTATACAGGACAGTTGGCCACTCACCTACATTCCATTGTTAGGCAAAAATTTACATTACAAATGAGTGTGAATGACCGGAGTCTGCTACTCATACCTGTGGATTTGAGCAGGGGTACTTTTGTGTAATGGAAACAGTAGATAATTTGAAGCGGTGCGGTTCTGGTCTGGTATATGCTGGACTGGACTGGTCTATAAGCCGTAATGGAAAAAGGGCTAAACTGTACTTAAAGTACCAAAAGTAGAAAGTACTCATTATGCGGAATGTCCCATTTCACAACCTGAAACCCCTTCCATAACCTGAAACCTTCCAGAGCCTGTGTAGTTCTGTGTGCATTATAACAGTGGTTCGCGGACCACATTATAACAGTGGTTATAACGCATTTTCAGTTTATTTTAATGATCAATCAATCCATTGTGTCCCAGCTTGGATCAATGGAACTAACGTGATATACATTAAGTTCCTATTTATCCGTATCACGATGAGAAAAGGCCTGTAGTTTAGTGTTGAGTGATGATGATGATATGGACCTCATTGTGTACTCTCTCTCTCTCTCTCTCTCTCTAGCGCCCCCTTCAGGGACCTGCACCATCCAGTGTCTGAACGGCGGCAGCTGCTTCCTGAACGCCCGGCAGCAGGCCAAGTGTCGCTGCCAGCCCAGCTACAGTGGAGAGAGCTGTGAGACCAACAACTGTAGAGACTACTGCAAGAACGGAGGCACCTGCACCGCCTCCCATACAGGTGACTCACACAACACAGCCTACTGACACACTGACCATACAGGTGACTCACACAGTACAGCCTACTGACACACTGACCATACAGGTGACTCACACAGCACAGCCTACTGACACACATTAAGAGTTCTCAACAGGCCTGAAAATTAATAGCCGGGTAAACCCTCCCTCCGGAAATCTCATTTCCATTTGATTCCAGGAGTGAGTCTGGCCTGATCGCCCATTGTGGGGTTTTCTAGTGGAATTACCAACTAACCGAGCCTATCAGCGTCGTCGCTCATCGTTCTGTGATTGACAGCGACAGTTGGCTAATCAGGTGGTGAGCCCGAATGGGACCGAGTGCAGCCGACAAAAATGGAACGATCCGCCATTGTTTCTGTGGCCAGTTACACTTTTTACTTTCGGTTTTAAAACGCTCTCAAACTTCTTTTTTGAGGCACGGAATTTACTTTTAAGATATCGTTTGGATAGAATTTAGTTGTTTAACTTCATATATGTGGTCAATTAATCATGACAGAGCCTATTTAAAAATACAAATTTAGAGAACCGGGAGGGGCGGGCAGTGCCACGCATGTATCCGAATAAAGCAACCTATTTTGGGCATGGCCGTCTCAAAAGTCCCGTTGCGTCACATTAGTCTGGAGGTCTGCTGATTGGCTGGAGGGGAACAACGATCATTGGCTGAAGGGGTTGTCAGTCAACGGTATTACTCCCGCCCAACTCCAGCCCACAGCCAATCAGGCGATCAGGCCAGACTCACTCCTGAAATCAAATGGAAATGAGAAAGTGTCACAATGTGCTTAATTTGTTCAAAGTCACGCATCCAGCAAGCTTTGAACTGAGCAGATTGAAAACTGCCACTTTTGCCGTTTTTCAATGTTTTAGTTTTGGCCATTTTCACAATAATGATCTATTAAGAGTGCAACAGTTAATCAAACTAATTGACGTAGTCCAAACTTTTCAAAAAACAAGCGAAAGAGAAAATCAATGGTCGCAGCCCTATGCATTTATGACTGCAGTGCTTTGTCTGCTATGCGATGGGTAGTTTCCATCGAGCCTCTGATAATGTCACATCTTAAAACAGAATCTACATACTGTTATCAGCACTTGAGTGCATCTTGTGAGCTGTGCAAACCCCAGTCATTTAATATCATTCTAATTGTACATATAAGTTCATTAGGTGCTCAGGTGGCGCAGTGGTAAAGTGCCTGTCCCAACGCCACGGGTGGGTTCGAATCCACTGTGGTGCCATACGGCTTTGTTAATTATACTCACAGATAAACGTGTGATCGTGTTCATTTTTAGCCGACATTATCCATGAAATGCTTCTTAAACCCGGGGTGTTCCATCTGTCTTCTAGGCACTCCAACCTGTCGTTGCCTGCAGGGCTTCACGGGACCCAACTGTAACCTCCAGACCTGTCAGGACTACTGTACCAACGGAGGCAACTGTTCGGTAAACGTGGGCAACCAGCCAACATGCAGCTGCCCACCAGAGTACCAGGGCGACCAGTGCCAGTATAGTAAGTGGTTCTCAGACTATTCTTCCCCCCCTGTTTCTCAAAATGTGGAACAAACTCCCCATTACAGTTAAAGCTGCAGACTCACTCACCAATTTGGTTATTTTTTTCTTTACCGCAATGTTAAAAATGTAATTTAGATGGCATGTTATTTAGACAGATGCTAGGTTTGTTGTTTACCTGGTATCCTATAGTTCAGGGGTCTTCAACAGGGGGTCCGCCAAATCTTTGCATGATATTTCTTTTTTTTTTTACCTTAGCCACTTGAATCCTATAGCATCCCCTTTTCTGAGGAGAACACTAGCCAAAAATAGCCGATCTACAAGCTCTCAACGCCTCGCACTGCGAGGCGTTGAGAGCTTGTAGATCGGCTGTTTTTGGCAAAGAGGCTATAGGTGTAGCGGGAAAAAAGAGCAGACTAAGTAAAAAAAAACACTTTAATACAATAAAGTAGGGGGTCCCTGCTTTATCTCTCTCTCAGCTAGGGGGTCCTTGGCCTGAAAAGGTTGAAGACCCCTGCTATAGTTTCAATATACAGATTATTATTTTGATAGTGTATTGTTTATAATGATGCTAGGTTCTTGGTTTACCTGGGATCCTAGTTGACTGAGGCACTACACTGTATTTGATTATGTATGTGTTTACCTAGCTTATTGTAAGTCGCTCTGGATCTGCTAAATGCCTAACTTGTAAATTGTTCCAAAAGTCTGTGCCCCGCTATGAGCTTGCACATCTGCTATTTTTGAATAGCCAAAGTATAGAATAATGGTTAAAGTGGTTAAAATCTAAAATGACAGATGCTTTTTCTTTGAGGTTAATTTCAGTACTGCTAACACAACCTACAGGACTAATGTTATCTCTAAAATCCCCTTCCCTCCTCCCCCCCCCCCAGGTAAATGTGAAGGGTTCTGTCTGAACGGTGGGGGCTGCCTACAGACCTCCAACGGTACCAAACTGTGTCAGTGTCCAAACCAGTACCACGGTCTGCAGTGTGAGCTGGACAAATGTCAGTACTGTGGAAGCGGCAAGTGTTTGACCTCACCGCTGAAGGTCTCATGCAGGTAAAAAAGAAACAAATTGATGATCAATAATCCCCATCAGACAAATAATGAATCCGTTTGGAGTGCCAACATCCATGTTTACCATATCCAGAATTTAGGGAGTGTCAGTTGTTCATCATAACGTCTCTGTCGGGTTACACCGATAGAGACGTGATGTCCAAAACTCTTACTTTTCAGGATGCAAATTCAAAAATACTTTCTACTTTTGCTACTTTAAGTACATTTTGATACCAATACTTTTGTACTTTTACTCAACAACATTTTTAATTCCGGACTTTTACTTGTAACAGTATTTCTACATTGCAGTATTTTTACTCACGTAAAAAAAATTGAGTACTTTTTCCACCACTGATGATAAAACGAAGTGTTTATTTTGACGTTTGTGTGTGTCTGTAGCTGTCCCAATGGTCAGACCCAGCCCAGCTGCTTCACCTGTCAGGACTTCTGCACCAATGGACAGTGTTCTGTTGACACCCGAACACTGCTGCCTCAGTGCAAGTAAGATACCACCTCACGCGCGCGCACACACGCACGCACGCACGCACGCACGCACGCACGCACGCACGCACGCACGCACGCACGCACGCACGCACGCACGCACGCACGCACGCACGCACGCACGCACACACACACACACACACACACACACACACACACACACACACACACACACACACACACGGATTACAGCAGTGGTTCTCAAACCTTTTCATGTCAAGGTCCCCAGCTAAATTAGTTAATATATAGTGTATGGTGTCCCCGGACCTCACTTTGAGAATCAATGGATTAAAGTTCTCAGTCACTACGACTGAGTTCAGTCATTTTGATTCCATAGAAGCCAGCATGTCTTCTATGGGAATGTTGCATGCATGTTGAGCAGGGAAAATAGCTGATCTACAAGCTCTCAAAATAGCTGATCTACAAACAACGTTTTTGTCGCATTCCTAAGCCAATAATTTCATGACCGGCAGCGGTTCCCGTAGGAGACACAAAGAGTCTCCTTTGTGTCTCCTACCGGAACCGCTGCCTACCGGTCCGCTGGACATCAAATTATTGGCTTAGTAATGCGATAAAAACAACAAAATATACATGGATTCAAGTCTCCATGGGGTGACTAATCGATAGAAAAAAATATTTTTTGGGGGGTGAACTATGGATTTAAGTAAAACATGTGAGTACTTCTTCCACCACTCTAAACGTGTGTTTCTCCTCAGGTGTCCTGTGGGATGGACGGGGTATCGATGTGCCGTCACCGCCGCTGCCGGCGTCTCCCCTGACACCGCAGGAAGTAAGTGACCTGCTCCTCTTGACCGGTAAACCATTGCCCCCTAACCCACTGTGTACAATGGACTTTAATGGTTGATGTATTTTCCCTCGCAGGCAGTGCCTCTGTAGTCATCCCGGTGCTCTTGCTGCTGTTATTGGCGCTGCTGGTGGTCGGCGCCATCTTGTGGTACAAGAGGAGAATGCGTGGGTAAGTAGTCGTTTCAGGAAGTCTCTCGGCTGCTCATTCAAACTCTTCTCTTTAATTAATTTTTCCTTCATCTGTTCTTCCCACCTAACTATCTAGCGTCTCTCTTTTTTTCCTCTTCTCTTTCATCTCCTATGGATAACCGTCTCTTCTCCCGTCTCTCAGGTCTTTAAGGCCGGGCAAATCTCGTTCTCAACACATGCGGTAACTTCACAGGGTTACATAATTCACCCGTTTCCCCTATTATGACCCTTAACCCCGTCCCCCCTCGTCCCCCCCAATGTCCAATTAGATTGGCCATGCTGCCTGCCAGTCCAGCTCTCCATTCTGTTGGTCAGTGTAGAATCTGTCTTTGTCCTTGCCTGCCATCTCCTGTTTGTCTCCACCCAACAATGCAGGGATCTATTGAACTGAAATAGATTTGCTGGCGATGCAAGATCAAAATCCTCGTCCTCATTCTAGTCCCTGTGTGTCTTATTTATGAATTCTAGATCGACACAGTTAAATCCTCGGTGTTCATTAATATTGAGACCTGAAGCCGATTCTACATGTCTCCTAAATCTCAACAGTTTTCTGAAAAACCTATGTTTCTATTGCAGTGGTGCTCAATCTTTTTCATATCAAGGACCCCCAAAATTATATGTATTTGGCCGCCGACCCCCATCAAAATATTTTGTTCCAGGGACCCCCCAGAAGCAAAGATTTGAGTTAAAAATGTTCGCTTTAAAAATATGTATATTCAAAGATTTGCACACATTTTCACGAATTTTCAAAAATAGCAGATCTACAAGCTCGTAGCGCGGCACTCGGTGCCACGCTATGAGCTTGTATATCTGCTATTTTTGAATAGCCCAAAGTGTAAAATAATGCTTTTTAGCTCAAGTCTAAAAATGACACAGTTCCAGGTCTTAATGGGTTAACATTTACAAATGCAAAAATGAACAGTGAGGAGTCTACTGCGTACCCGATGCTTAACTGTACATCATGTGCTTGCATAGAAGGAGAGAACAATATAAATGTTTATCTGTGACTATTATTGTTTATGTGCTTGCAAAAAACAGTCAAACAATCCTCCAGCATTCTCCTAATAGACATGCTGCAGTATTCTTGCTGGGAGTGATCAAATGACCTTTAGAGGAAAGCTCATTTGACAACCTTGATATATATTACGTGTCGTGTTGCCTAACTGTATGTACTGTACAGTATGGTGTACGTATCGTTGGTTGAAGCTGTGGGTTTGTATCGAATTTCGGTCCCCTGCACATCGCTTCATCCCAGGTTTCTCTCGGCAAGCAGTGTGTGCTCTTGTGTGTTTGGCGTGTGTCCTTCTTCTTTAAGCAGTGAGACTTTCTGAAATCTATAACCTATTAACGTGTTCACACAGTGCAAAGGGCTTCCAGCACCATAGAATGACCAACGGAGCCATGAATGTGGAGATTGGGAACCCGGCGTATAAGATTTATGAAGGCGAGCCAGACGATGACGCCGGCGAGCTCCTGGATTCAGACTTTGCGTTGGACCCAGACAAGGTAACACACACACATACACACATACAGAACAGACAGCCTTCTGGTTAACTACTTTGAACCCGGCATCGCCTATCTTGAGCATATCATTATAGGTGAACATTTTCAGGTTTTTTATAATTGTTCCGAATTTTTGTTTAAATACCGTAAAATAATAAATTATTTTCACTAAATGTCGTACTGCAAAGTATGTAGGGCTGAAGTGGTTAAAGCTCTGCGCAGCGGGGTGACCCGATATGCGATTGTATTGGTTGGGGCATGTACCACACTCACTGCCAGGTCTAATGCCTGGCATTGAGTGCCCGGTTCGAGTCCTGTCCGGCCGGACCGTCTGTTGTATGTCAGTCCACTACTCTCTCTCTCGCCGTGTTTCCTGTCTCTCTCCAATATACAGTGTATATCGCTACTGTCAGGCAGAAACCTGCAGAAACCTTATCTCCATATTCTAACTTTTTTTGTGTTTTTTGCATAAATTAATGCCCTACTTGATCGTTCCACAGCGTCACACATAAGTATGAAAAGTAGCAGAAATACAAGCTCGAAACGCGGCGCGTTACAGAGCTGGTAGATCTTTCGCCATTATTTTATTCGAATCCTGAAAAGTAACAGTTTCGGACATATGAGGTTTCCATCCGACAGCAACGATATCTATCAAAAAAAAGACAAGAAACTGCAGTGCACAGAAAACGCTATTTTCCGACTTGTTCCGTCCTTCGCGCGCCCCTTTGACTCACCGTATAATTTTCCCATTGCCATGCAGCCCACCAACTTCACCAACCCAGTGTATGCCACACTATACATGGGCGCCCACAACAGCCGCAACTCCCTGGCCAGCACGGACGAGAAGAAGGAACTGCTCTCCCAGGGAGATGAGGACATGAGTGACCCGCTGGCATAGAGCCCGGCATGGGACTGAACTCTGCCAACCTTGCCCTGCCCAGCCCAGCCCAGCCCAGCCCAGCCCAGCGCTGGACCAACAACAAACTCATCTTATGCCTTTTACCAATCGAAAAGAAAAGCAACAAAACGAGAAAAAAAGCAAGAACACTGTATAAAATGTAAAAAATGAAGGACTACTTTTTTATGTGATTGCAGTATTATATTTTGTTCTTTGAGAAAAAAAAACAAATCCTCTGGCAAGAAAAAGGAACCATTTTATAGACATTTTATTCAGTTCTTCATTTTTAATTTCTGTTCACCACCTCCTACTCACGACCTTCCCCTCCCCCCCTCTCACCCATATAGCCACTACCTCTTTAAGTTAGAGAGATACAAGACGGCAGTGGAACAATTTTGATTTTTTATTTTTGTATGAATATGGGGGTGGGGAGAGAAAAAAAAAAGAACATTGTTCCATACCAGAAAACATTTCCAAGTGTTTTGTTTGTTTGTTTTGAAAGCTGTTTGGAGAAGAAAGAGAAGGCAGCGAGAGTGGATGCTTCCTATAGATGCTGGTTCGGCCAATGTGTGTGTATGTGCGTGCTTGCTGCTGGGGAGGTCTCTAGGAGAGAGAGGACCAAGGCTGGGAGGCCTGTGAGGAGAACTTGTTAAACTGCACACGTGCACACAAGGGACTCAGCATTGCAGATAATGTCCTTTTCTGTCCTCAAAAAGAACTACGTTAAAAAAGTGATTGTCTTTTTTTTTTCCTCCTTGCACAGACTAAAGTTATATATATATTTGCATATATATAAACCTATTAACAAAGTGTCTTGAAAATATACCCAGGAAAAACACACATCAGTAACAAATAGCAGTCTGTACTTCTTATTTTTTTTATCCTTTTTTTTTTTTTGTCGGTGTAAATTTGACATGTTTTTGTGTCAACAATGAATGAGTCGGTGGCAGTATGCGTGTGTGAGTCGGGCGGACGTGGAGGATGATTGTAAAAAAAAATACAAAATAAAAGCCCACATTCCAGGATGAAGAGACTGGGATGGAAATCCGTGGCCTTGGTTTGCTGCAGGACACTCTGGATGGAGAAACGACACAACGTGAACCTCTGTGAATTTCCTGGTCGTCACTGAAACCCATCTTCTTACCAACCAGTGGTTCTCAAACTTTTTATTTTATTTCAAGGACGGCCCATAACTCTTGAGATGGAAATGGAACCAAATGGAAGCCGTAAGTAAAGGGTCCCTCTGGTTCCATTTGTACGTTCTCAGAGTTACAGACCCGTAAGGGTCCATTTGGAACCCCCTCAAGGTACCCTGAGGGGTCCCTGGACCCCACTTTGAGAACCACTGACATTACTACAAAACGATTAGCTAAGAACGATCCCATTTAGCTTTTGTCTCATCTTTTGATTGTAAATGTATTTTCAGGAAAACAAAAAAGGCAAGGGAACCCATTCCATGGTACGTATTAATGTGGGGGTTAAATGGAACTTTTTTCTTTTATTGGATGTAATTTCATGCTCATGTGGGTTAATGCTCATTGTTAAGTGCATTCCTAGGAGGAGGGGGACTGATTGGCCTCCTGATAAAAGCATTCCTTTGTTAATTCCTTTGCCTTGCTGCTAACGCTAGCCGTCATGTCTATCTGTCCAGCCTGGTCCAGTTTGCAAAGTGTTAAATCTCGGTCTTAAGCACTGCTCACCATGCTGCTTTTTTTTCCCCCTTTCTTTTTTTTTTTAACACTGCGGTATCAGCCATATTGTTTGTCATATCAACCTGCATGTGTCTCACCATGCCACCCACCCCTAGGACGCAGCCTGCTGTCACCCCTCACTTGTCAACAGTATTCTTCATGTTTTTATTTTCATTGTTTTTTTTTGTTTTTAATTCCTGCTCTGTTGCATCTTCCATTTGTTCCATTTAAAATTTAGAACAATCTTTTTTTTTTTAATTTGGAGAGATTCCCTGGCAGTCAAAAACAAAACGGAGAAAAACCCACATTAATTATTGGGGATCGGTTTGTTTTGTTCTGATTTTATTTCTTTTTGATATAAGAAAAATTAAATTGATTTTTATAGTAGAAATGCATGGTGGCTCTGACCTTCATTTGGTGAGAAAGATGAGTGACAGAATGACGCATAGTTTTTGATGGAGTACGTCGGTAACAACAAGTATCGCATAATTCAGAAATAAAACCTGAACATGTAGAAATCGTTTGAATGTCCTACCTTTTGCTTGACCAACAATTTATGCCCGGTAACTGCTTTCATTCATTCATTTCATTCACTTCTGTGCTCAAATGACAGCCTTTGGTATTTTTTTCAATCACAATTTTGTATTTTTATTAAATGGGGAAGTGTCATCTTTCAGATAAACAATATAACGGGTCAACATTTTATTTAAACACAAAAAAAGGGAATTTTCTTCAATCCATTGATTCATGAGTGAGAAATGTCCACTTTAAGAGTAGTGTGTCATACAATAGGAAGGCAAATTAAGTAGTGTAATTGTGGTCGGTCCCTTTACTGGAAATGGCATGTTGTAACACACCAACTATAAGTCTCACCCCTGATTTAAGGGCCATCCGCCCAAAGCACTGTAACTATACAGCAACTATATCGTTTCACCGCCGTCGTCTTTACAGTTGTGATGAGGACTCTCCCATCCACTTGAGTTAGAGCGATTTTTAAAACTATCTTTAAAGTTATAGTGCCTGGTGTGTGGCATACGCTTGGTTGCATCGTGTTGTTCTACAAGCTCACAACGCATTGCATCGCAACGCTTTGTGAGCTTGTAGATCTGCCAACCAAGTATAAATCAGGCATCGGAGTGCACAATCACTGTGCTTACTCGATGGCTATTACGAAGGAATGAATCATCTCATATGCAAAAAAAGCAAAGAAAGCTTAAAACATGATTAGAACTCAACGACACAATGAAAAATCTCCTTCATCCACCACCAACACAAACAAAAACATTTAAACATCCTCTGACCCCTGAAACAGCAGTCTGTAATGGAATCATCTTCATATCATTTGTCACTTCCTAAGCGTCACCACGATGCCTTATTTGTACTGTGTGGTGCGGTCGTGCCGCGTCGCTCGCCAAGAATATTTCATTTTGAATGTATTTTTAGCCAATTGTGTTGTTATGCCAATTCCAGAAATACCCACATAGTTGTGTAGTCTTGTCACTGCTCGACCCCTATTGGTTGGTCTGCTACAGCCTCGCCCAAACACATTTCAGTTGAGAATATTGTATTGTTGGCGAGCGATACAGTCGCACCACAAAGTATAAATGATCCATAAGTGTGACAGAAAGTGTTGTCAAGGTATATAACATTCATACACACCAAGGTTTTTTTTTCCAGTAACTCCTGGAACGAGGTGAAAAGACCCTCTGACTCTCCTGTCAGTGGCTTGGAATGGGCTTCAGTACATTAGCTTTGACGAGGGGTAACAGAGAGGTAAATTGAAAATCATAACATCCAATTGAATCTGAATCCCACTAGCCCTTTAGCTACTGTATGCCTTTAAAGCTGTGAACGGAATTTTGAAACTGCATCTTTATTCTTTTTTTTTCCTTTTTTTTTTTTTTTAACTGTATTTTAAGGTTAATGTTATAGTACAATGAAATAAAAAATACAATCTCTGACAAAAAAAGACATACATGATATACATTATGGCTGAGTCACAAGAAATAATACTGTCTACACAAAAGGCACTTCCTTAGCAAAATATGAGTAAAGTTTGATTTGGCTTGTCGGTCCAGAGGAACAAGAAAATCAAAAAGGCAATTTCTTTCCAGATATACAAGATTGAAAACAGCTCCCCCGCAAAAAAGAAGTAGTTGTCAGTGTTTAGTCTCTGCTCAATGTGTTTGGAAGACTTGGCTTAATCTTGAGTTCGGGAAAAAAAAGTTCCTGAAATGTCTCATCATAATAGTGAGTCCTCTTGTTTTCTTTGGAGGGAGTTTTTTTGTGAGTGCAAACCACAGTCTCTTCGAAGCAGAAATCCCAGCAGCAGAGTTAGACTGGGAGGCAGCCGAGGAAAATGCTAAGTTCTGCTTGGGATTGCATAGTCTTGAGAAAATTGATGGTCTCTAGGGCTTTGAGATCCGCATGTTGGCAGGCACTTTGTGAGTACAAGCACTGTCCTTCCTTGGTTCCGGGCCAAAGTCCACACCTCACCTCACCTGCAATGTAGTCATTGTTTGACTGGTCTCGTCCTCCAATGCTAATGACACACCATAAACACGGTCTGTGTGTGCTCGTGCGTGTTTTTTATAGCCAGTTTGTGTTTGCAGTGAGGGAGTAGAGTAGCACGTAGTGCTGGAAAGGATCTCCATAAATAAATAAATACCCCGGATGAAACAAGGGCCATTGTCTGTATTGTTTAGTTTCTCTTTCTCCTGTCCCCTTTCAGTCTTTGCCATCTGCAGCCTGCCTCAGGATTGAGTGGGGGCCGTCAGGACACGGGGGAAGAGAGTTATAACGGGGAAAAGGGGGAATAAGTGATGGATAAAGTGGTTTAGGGTCTCTTCCAACCACACCGGAGTAGCGCATCAGCTCGCAGGAAAGGCTGGTTTCGGAGATCTGTGAGTGGGCAGTGGAGAGAGGGGTGAGAGACAAGGGGAACACACATGTTAGAAATTATGCTTCGGGTTTCGGACCGAAGCAGGTCTTTACGTACCTTTCAGCTCTGTTGCAATGCTAGAAAATAGGCAATAATTTGTTCATATCACAGTATTCTTTGTTAACTGTGTATTGGAAATGTCAAAACTTGTCAAATAAGGACATATATATGTAGTATAATACATCAGTGAATGATGTGCTCCCATAACCTTGCATTACCAAAAAGGGACAGTTGAGAAATAAAAATGAAATAAGGAAATGCAAGGCTTTAGGAGTTTCATTACTACATTCATATTACACAGATAATGTAGAGATAAAAAATAACAGTGCACATATTATAGTTAGATGATAGTGGTCAACAAGCTCTTCAATTTGCCTGGCTCAATGGGCGTAGCGCACAAGCAGTCCTGTAGGACACACTGTAGTACAGTAAGAAACGTATTCTATTCACCAGTCTATAATTATGAAAACAGACAGACTGTAATTATGTATATTTGACTTGTGCTTTGTTTTTCTCTTTCTCTGGATCCTCGAGCTTGTTGACCAAAGACATGTTCAGCACACCGCAATTGACAGTTAGCGAAGACAAAACATGGCGGACATTGTTGGGACAGGTGAGAGGTAGATGGACACTGGACGACATGCAACACAGAGGAGGGGGAGAGGGTGCTGATGGTGGTGGTGGGCCTGCAAGATACAGTTATATACAGGAATCCAATGACTGACTATAAAACTGCCAAGAGAAGGCTCCTTTCCTGAGAGAAAGAGTTGGTGGAAATGTCAGATTTCACAACATTTCAGTTTTGTTGGCCGTTTCACACAGGAGGCAATGGACGTTCTGTGGCTGAAGTCTTCGATACAGTAGCGGAAGCATTTGACGATCTCTAGGTGTCTGACACTATGATGTAGTATAAAGCAGTGGTTCTCAATGTGGGGTCCAGGGACCCTCGGGGGTTCCTTGAGGGGGTTCAAAATGGACCCTTTTACAGTGCACTCTGAAAGTGCACGAATGCACGTTCGTTCACTCTCAGAGTTCATGGGTTTCCTTGAAATTAAAAAAAGTTTAAAGGAGTAGTTCACCCAAAAAAAAAACGTATTTTTTATTTCTACAAATTACACAATACAGCCTTGAATTCATGGAGTTTTTATTGTATTTGTCGCATTCCTGAGCCAATAATTTGATGACAGGGTCACCAGGCCAATAGGAGACCCTGCCGGTCATCAAATTATCGGCTCAGGGATGCGACAAAAACAAAGAAATCTCCATGAATTCGAGGCTTCATGGGGTGTGTAATTGATAGAAATAATGTAATTTTTTTGGGATAACTACTCCTTTAAGAACCACTGTAGTAAAGCAATTCTGACCTCTATAATCTATAATTAAAGCATCGTGTTTGTTTAATGCATCTGAAGCGCTAGCTGAAGCAACTGACATCACTGTAGCAGGCAGCACAACAGCAGCAGCTGGAGGGCCAAGCGGGCCAGGCTTCAGCCAGGCTACCTTCCTTACTCCTTACCCTCTCTTAGTTGTGTGAAATACAGTCATTACTCTTCCGTTCAGCTGGAGGGGGGGTAGAACAAACAGTGGTGGTTGAGGAAAGAACAACAAAGCCTAGTCTATACCTCGTGGTACGACAGTGTCTCTCGCCGAAAATAATTGATAATAATTCTACGCAACACATCGTGTCAGCTATTAATCAGTTATTTTGGGCAAGTGACACTGTATTTACGACAAAGTATAAATTAAGCTTCATTTTGTTAGAGGGAAACCAAACACCAAACAAGTTAGTCTCTGAATTGAAAGCAATTTGTGATGTTAAAACATTACAGTTGAGTAGCCAAACCTCTTTATGCTGCCGTTGTTCAGTTCAAGTTTCATGAAAGGAATGGCCGATAGGAAACGTGCCTCATTAATGCTGCCAAGCTTTATTCCGTCCTCGTCATGCACAATGCTTACGCTTGGATTATTTCATCACGCAATCATTACACTGAAGTGTGATGCCATATTTTGTATAAAATATGTACGCCATATGTATACAAAATAGATGCTTTCACACTGTCGTTGTCAACTCTCTTTCATGAAAACGTGGCAGTCAAAGAGGTTTGGCTTTGCTCCTATCCCCAAGACAACAGATAGAAGTCTTTTGAAGTAGAACACAAACGTTGCAACCAATAAGAGCCTTAGGTTAGTACAAGGTGGGAGTGGGAGTGGGGGGGGGGTCATGGTGTGGATGACAGGGGTCATGCTTCATGCACAGTGAGTCGGCAGAGGGGGGTGTCAAAGAGACACCTGGACAACCTTGGCATTAGGGGAGGGGTAAGGGCTAGCAGTTGGCGTCGTCGCAGAGGTTGGCCTCACAGAAGAACCGTGAGCCACGCTTAGCCGTGCGGGCTGTGAAGGGCACGCTCTTCAGTACTGTTTGGGGGGGAGGGAGGGAGGGAGAGAAGACACGTCACACCTGAAACACTGGTCTGTCTGGGAGAAGGCTCACGTTACAAACAGCCTCCATAATTGATGCAGCGGCCGTAATGTGCCTGCGGACACTGTCTGGAACTATAGGAATGTAAGCCGCAAGAAGCTAAGTTACACAACCTTCCTATGGAAGAGAAACGAATTGTTCCTTCTGAGAGTTTGCATTGTACAGAATGAAGCATAACTTTTGCTCCGTTGCATGACGGAGCCACGTGCCCGAAAATAGCAGACCCACAAGCTCGCAACGCATTGCATCCGCAGAGCGCTGTGTGAGCTTGTACGTCGGCTTTTTTTTCAGTGCGCGACGCCGTTGTGCAACGAAATATGAATCGAGTTAATATTGTCATCGATGATTATGGAATTGACTGTTACAGTATGGCACTGCTGGGAAGAAGCATTATCAACATGATTAAAAAATGCCATCGACACAACATTTAGATTATTTTCTCTTGTGAGCGTTTGATTAATTGACTGAGACACACATCAGTTAGTTGAGACACTGTCCTGAGGCTGTGGCGGCTCCAGCAGATCCATCCGGGTCATATCTACATCTTCATGGCACACTTCTCAGACCTATAAGTACTCGACAATACGTAATAATAACTACCCACATAATTCCTGTAATTTGAGGCTCAATAACTCTACTTGGCACAGTTACAGTACACGGTAAAATCCTCAGTGTTAATTTATCCATTTGTAACTCTGGCTCCCCAGGAGTCCTTGAGGGGGTTCCAGGGTGTCCCCAGGTAAATGATGGCTAATTACCAAATGGACCCTTTCGGACCTGTAACTCCGATAATGTACAAATGGAGCCGAATGGACCCTTACGGGTCCATTCGGCTCCATTTGTACATTCTCAGAGTGACATTAACACTGAGGATTTTTACTGTGCGCATAAAACTAACACCGCGACTGCCCCGCTGTGCCGTTACGTGCTGCTGCGGTCCAGATGCGGTGGAGTCTGCACCACGTAGCACAGGGTGCACTGCAGGGGCGCCGAGCAATGGATGACCACGGTCATTTTAGGCCTGTGGCGGCTTCTCGGACTGCCGGGACCCACAGTACCGGGTCCCGGGCTCGCGGTCGTCACGGCGCTGCCTGGCCCACCTGTGATGATGTCCTCGATGGTGCCGTCCTTGCCCTCGTACACGGGCCGGTGGTCCTTGGCCTGCCGCTTGCGGAGCTCCGCGATGAGTTCCTGCTGCTGGTGTTTCTTCTTGTGCGCCTGGACCTGGTGCAAAGGAAAGAGATTTGATTGATTGAATACGTTATTAGCAGTGTTGCAATGCTGAATTGGAACGTGGTTGCACACTATTTTAGTGATGTGACGCGCACGTCGCTTAACACCTACAGTACACGTCACACAATGGACAATTGATATGCATCTAGGCTCATTCCTATGTTTGTTAATCCACCTGGTGTGAGTCGGGAGCCTTTGTAAACCTTGTTGAGGTGTGAATTTAAAGTTGTTTTGCATGTGCCTGCGCGTGCTCCTGGTCAAATAGGTTCCTGCACGGCGTGCAAGGCCGTCCCATGAGCAATGCAACCCTGGTTACTAGTCAGAAATGTAAAACAGCACGTAGTACAGTAAGACATTAAAGCTAAAAGGATAACACAAAAAAATCCTGGGGACTTGTTTCCATTGTGGCCCTATGTAGTCAATGAATCAACATAGCATACAAAATTAACACAATATTACATGTCATAAACAAACAATATATGTACAAAAGACATGGGAAATTTACATTTAGCTCCCCTTGTGGTCTCCTGATACAGTAGATACCTGTACCTGCCAAACCATGTCATGTATTCTGTCTCTGCTACATGAACCCTTAAACATCCCTCTGTTTGCTCTCAATGAAAGAGTAAATCTGGGTGCAGAGAAAAATGTTCCAGCAGATCTGTTTTTTAACAATAACTGTTGTGTTTTCTTGTTGTGTTCCTTGTTTCTTAGTTATACTTGGTATTTTACAATACAGTTGTGTTCTTTACATATTTTAGAAATATATCTTCTTAGTTCAGGTTTTAATTTACACTTGTGTACCTTTTGTTTTGTAGTGATGTCTGAGTGTTTCCTGTTTGCTGCTACCTGTCTTGTCTCACCCTGTCATTTGCAAATGTTGTTCACCTGTGTCTTGTTTAGCCCTAGCCAATCGTGTGTTGATTGTCCATACATATGCACCTGTGTCTCCAATGTGTTCCTGTTTGCCCTTCACTGCCAGTCTGTTTGTTGTATGTATTGTATGAATTGTATGTAGTTGTCTGTGAGTATCTTAATGTTTGATCGAGTCTCCTTGATATTCGGTGTATGGACAGTAGGCCATCTTCTTGTGCTTTTACAAGTGAAACTTGCAAGTGCCTTCCTAGTCCTTCTCGTGCTCCTTGTGTTCCCTGTTTTTTGTCATAATAAAAAAAAGAAAACTCCTTGTATCTGCACTAGTCTGCCTTGGTCTTTTTGTCCTGCATTCCCTCCTGACTCGCATAGTAGTTGGGTCATCTGTGGCACTTCCATGACCGTGGAGAGCGAAGGTCCGTTTCTCAATGGATTTGTCATCTAGGAGGGTTATTAAACAAATTTAGCCGGGGTGTATTTTTAAAAGGGGCGGGGACATTTGTTGAGAGACCAAAATCCAAAATGGCGACCGTGAAAATGAACTTTTTAATGGTTTGACCTACAAAGATGCACAATACATGGTTTCAGAGCTTATTTTGGTCAAGGAATACATATTTGGTGTTTATATAATGATTTGACCTATTGTTGGCTGTACTTGTCAGCCATCTGTTAGCTCAATGGGTTGAGACGCAGTATTCATGATCCAGAGGCCATGAGTTCAAATCCCATTGATGTCTTTCCTATGATTCTTTCCTTTGCAGACTAACTTCTAGAAAAACAAGTTAAAACCACCAGGAAACCTGTAGCTCTCAGCCAACAGCTTAGCTCAACTGGTAGAGCGTCTGTCCAATAACATGACTTGACTTGACTTGAGGGGTTCGATTCCCACTCGAGTCAAGTGTCCCCGGTAACTTGGGGCAACGGATAAATTGACTGATATCCTTAGTGATGCTTCCCTTTGCAACCTAACTTCTAAAAAAACAAGTTAAAACCACCAGGAAACCTGTAACTTTCAGCCAACAGCATAGCTCAACTGGTAGAGCGTCTGTCCAATAACATGACTTGACTTGACTTGAGTGGGTTAGATTCCCACTTGAGTCAAGTGTCCCCGGTAACTTGGGGCAACGGATAAATTGACTGATATCCTTAGTGATGCTTCCCTTTGCAACCTAACTTCTAAAACAACAAGTTAAAACCACCAGGAAACCTGTAACTTTCAGCCAACAGCATAGCTCAACTGGTAGAGCGTCTGACCAATAACATGACTTGACTTGAGTGGGTTCGATTCCCACTCGAGTCAAGTGTCCCCGGTAACTTGGGGCAACGGATAAATTGACTGATATCCTTAGTGATGCTTCCCTTTGCAACCTAACTTCTAAAACAACAAGTTAAAAGCACCAGGAAACCTGTAACTCTCAGCCAACAGCATAGCTCAACTGGTAGAGCGTCTGTCCAATAACATGACTTGACTTGACTTGAGTGGGTTCGATTCCCACTCGAGTCAAGTGTCCCCGGTAACTTGGGGCAACGGATAAATTGACTGATATCCTTAGTGATGCTTCCCTTTGCAACCTAACTTCTAAAACAACAAGTTAAAACCACCAGGAAACCTGTAACTCTCAGCCAACAGCATAGCTCAACTGGTAGAGCATCTGTCCAATAACTTGACTTGACTTGAGTGGGTTCGATTCCCACTCGAGTCAAGTGTCCCCGGTAAATTGGGGCAGCGGATACATTGACTGATATCCGTAGAATAACTTGTAGGAGTGTCCTGGTTCAAATCCAGTCACCACCTTAGTAACTGAAACCGAATCTGGCCAATTCGGTCTCAGTTACTGAGATAGATAGAGGGTGTGCAGAGTAGGCGGAGTAGAGTAGTGGGTAGAGTAAAGAGGGAATATAGTCGGGGAGTAGTGGGAGGACTAGGACTAGGGGGAGGAGTAGGGGCAAGAGTGGGGGAGATGTAGGAATAGGGCTCAGAGTAGGGGGAGGAGTAGAAATAGGGCCCAGAGTAGGGGGAGGGAGGAGTAGGGCCCAGAGTAGGGGGAGGAGTAGGAGTAGGGCCCAGAGTAGGGGGAGGAGTAGGGCCCAGAATAGGGGGAGGAGTAGAGGGCAGAGTAGGAGTAGGGCCCAGAGTAGGGGGAGGAGTAGGAATAGGGCCCAGAGTAGGGGGAGGGAGGAGTAGGGCCCAGAGCAGGGGGAGGAGTAGGGCCCAGAGGGTTATGGTTTCTGTATGGAGGTAAAATTTTCTCCCCCTACTCTGGGCCCTACTCCCCCCCCTACTCTGGGCCCTATTCCTACTCCTCCCCCTACTCTGGGCCCTACTCCTCCCTCCCCCGGGCCCTATTCCTACTCCTCCCCCTACTCTGGGCCCTACTACTCTGTCCTCTACTCCTCCCCCTATTCTGGGCCCTACTCCGGGCCCTACTCCTACTCCTCCCCCTACTCTGGGCCCTATTCCTACTCCTCCCCCTACTCTGGGCCCTACTCCTACTCCTCCCCCTACTCTGGGCCCTACTCCTCCTTCTCCCTACTCTGGGCCCTATTCCTACTCCACCCCCTACTCTTGCCCCTACTCCTCCCCCTAGTCCTCCCACTACTCCCCGACTATATTCCCTCTTTACTCTACCCCTACTCTACTCTGCCCACTACTCTACTCCGCCTACTCTACACACCCTCTATCTATCTCAGTAACTGAGACCGAATTGGCCAGATTCGGTTTCAGTTACTAAGGTGGTGACTGGATTTGAACCAGGACACTCCTACAAGTTATTCTATCAGTCAATTCATCCGCTGCCCCAATTTACCGGGGACTTGACGTTAGTGGGAATCGAACCCAGGACCGCTCGGTCCTGGGTTGAACTGGATTTGAACCAGCACACTCCTACAAGTTATTCTACGGATATCAGTCAATTTATCCGTTGTCCCAAGTTACCGGGGACACTTGACTCGAGTGGGAATCGAACCCACTCAAGTCAAGTCAAGTCATGTTATTGGACAGACGCTCTACCAGTTGAGCTATGCTGTTGGCTGAGAGTTACAGGTTTCCTGGTGGTTTTAACTTGTTGTTTTAGAAGTTAGGTTGCAAAGGGAAGCATCACTAAGGATATCAGTCAATTTATCCGTTGCCCCAAGTTACCGGGGACACTTGACTCGAGTGGGAATCGAACCCACTCAAGTCAAGTCAAGTCATGTTATTGGACAGACGCTCTACCAGTTGAGCTATGCTGTTGGCTGAGAGTTACAGGTTTCCTGGTGGTTTTAACTTGTTTTTTTAGATGTTAGGTTGCAAAGGGAAGCATCATAGGAAAGACATCAATGGGATTTGAACTCATGGCCTCTGGATCATGAATACTGCGTCTCAACCCATTGAGCTAACAGATGGCTGACAAGTACAGCCTTCCTGGTGCTTTGACTTGAACAACAAACAAGACAAATACATTTATTTTTTCACCATTGTGTCACTACCAAAACGAAAGTTTGTCACTACCGAAACGAAAGTTAAATCCAAAAAAATCACTAACTGTGGAGGCCAAAATCGTCCCCCCAAAAACCTGTTAGGAGTATGTTTCAGACAATTTAGAGTTGATTGGTAATTTTCGTTTCGGTAAAATTTATTTTACCGAAAGGTAAAATTTATTTTACCGAAACGAAAGTTAAATCCGAAAAAATCACTAAGTGTGGAGGCCAAAATCGTCCCCCCAAAAACCTTTTAGGAGTACGTTTCAGGCAATTTAGAGTTGATTGGTAGTACTTTGTAGTGACTTTTTTTGGTCCCTAACATTGAATAACTTAAAACAAATGTGTTACTTTTCACATTGGGATCCACTGCCCAAATACATGTCAATTTGGGGGGTTGACAACAAAAAGTTTTAGAACCACAGACTCCAAGGAAACAGCTGTAGGTGAATGGATATGGATGAGTCACTGACTAGTGAGCCGCAGGTAACAGGTTCAAGGCTCAGCCACAGCAGCAAGTCAGGATGTCAAATCAAATAGGTATTATTAGGAGTGAAATGGTTGTGTTTTTTCACCCCAACTGCACAGGACAGCAGTTTTATATCTGTTTACATGTACGTGATTTTCAGTGATGGAGACAAACCGCACAGACGTTCACTGTACTTCAGTACATTTTGTAAACGTATGACTCTGAGTAGAGCATAGCCTGACTTAAACAAACAAATAACAACTTAGTATAGTCAGACTTTTTTTTACACAACTTACATTTTATAAAGCTTGACTCTGACTCAGTATAGTCAGACTTTTGTTTCCTTTCATTTTCTGACATGATGTTAATCAGAGTGCAATAGCAGACTGGTTAGTGGGCCTGCCTGGTGAACCAGAGGTCCTGGATGTCCTGGGTACGATTCCAGGTCAAGTCAACAATGTGGCAATCTTAGAGTGATTCGAGGCTGTTAGTTGTTAAAGTGCAGAGGACACATTTCACGTATGTGCCTAACAGTATATACTTAGCGAGCACACTGACGTTATTGTCACTACGTATTCGTATGACAAATGAGTTGACATTTAGATTCACCTCAAGCAACTAGCCTTTCTAGCTTTGCATACAGAATACTATGTTATGTTGGGCTATAGTGCTAATTTATTTTTGGTTCATTATGAAAATGTGATGGGATGAACTGGACACCATATTCTCAGTAGCCTACACTATTTAATGGGAAACTGCAACTCAGTAACTGTTGTTTACACACAAACATTGACTGTATTGACCTCAGAGATGACTTCTGTGTACTTATACTGTATATTATTCAACTCATGAGCAGAGCTTTCATTAGAGCCTAATAAGAAGGCTCTGTGACGATTTTGAAAGAAAAACCTTTTGGATCTCATAATTGGCAGCCATCTTGCATTTGAAGGTCAACAATAGGTCAAATCATTATATAAACACCAAATATGTATTCCTTGACCAAAATAAGCTCTGAAACCATGTATTGTGCATCTTTGTAGGTCAAACCATTAAAAAGTTCATTTTCACGGTCGCCATTTTGGATTTTGGTCTCTCAAAAAATGTCCCCGCCCCTTTTAAAAATACACCCCGGCTAAATTTGTTTAATAACCCTCCTAGATGACAAATCCATTGAGAAACGGACCTTCGCTCTCCACGGTCACGGAAGTGCCACAGATGACCCAACTATAGTGACAGCAGTCTTCATTACTTTTGGAGTCTCTCATTCTCCCCTCGCCTTGTTTGTCTTTTGGTTTGCATCCATCATCTGAAAATGTCCTTACTTCTAAGACATTTTAATTTCAATGAGCCCCATATCTCTGAGAGTGTACAAATGAACCATTAGGGGTCCATTTGGTTCCATTTTGTACACTACAGTTACAAAAATGTAAGGGGACATTTAGAACCCCCTCAAGAAACCATGAGGGTCCCCTGGACCCCACTTTGAAAACCACTACTTTACACACATCCACTACAGATTCTGCAGACTAACTCACTCATAAACAATTAGTTAAGTAGCCTTTGTCTTTATATTAATCAATTCTGTGTTTAAGTGTATTGCTCTTATTTTGTTTGAACTGCTTAAAGTTGAATATCTCCCAAACTACGAATGATTTCAAAGAAAAAATCTCAAGCATGCATGTCCACAGTAAGGTGGAGCACACATGATGTGAATGGAGTTTCTAGGTGAAAGTGTTTTTTTGAGGTCCCAAAATCTTCCATCGACCTCCATTATAAATCTCTGAACTTTTAAAGGAGTACAATTCTAAAACTATGCAACATTTCAAAGATTCCTTTTCAGGCAAACATGTCCACAGTAAGATGAACATTTTAAAGTATGAATGACGTTACTAGGCGTAAGTATGTAGTTGTAAGCCTGCCTTTAAATGTCCATTGCCGCATCGACAATGAATGGGGCGCTTAAAGTTAAATATCTCCAAAACTACAAATTATTTCAAAAATAAAAATCTCAAGCATGCATGTCCACAGTAAGGTGGAATTTTTGAACTGTGAATGGAGTTTCTAGGTGAAAGTGTTTTTTTGAGGTCCCAAAAGCTTCCATCCGCCTCCATTATAAATCTCTGAACATTTAAAGGAGTACAATTCTAAAACTATGCAACATTTCAAAGATTCCTTTTCAGGCAAACATGTCCACAGCAAGATGAACATTTTAAAGTATGAATGGCGTTACTAGGCGTAAGTATGTAGTTGTAAGCCTGCCTTTAAATGTCCATTGCCGCATCGACAATGAATGGGGCGCTTAAAGTTAAATATCTCCAAAACTACAAATTATTTCAAAAATAAAAATCTCAAGCATGCATGTCCACAGTAAGGTGGAATTTTTGAACTGTGAATGGAGTTTCTAGGTGAAAGTGTTTTTTTGAGGTCCCAAAACCTTCCATCCGCCTCCATTATAAATCTCTGAACTTTTAAAGGAGTACAATTCTAAAACTATGCAACATTTCAAAGATTCCTTTTCAGGCAAAAATGTCCATATTAGGATGAACATTTTAAAGTTTGAATGGGGTTTCTATTCTATATATGACATTTTGAATCTTTACAGTCAGTTCACCTTCTTTTGGGTCTTGGGTCGAACCAATTACTCCCGCGGAGACATCAAATTTCTCTTTTGGGCCTTGAGTCTTGGGACTCAAGGCCCAAAAGAGAAATTTGATGTCTCCGCGGGAGTAATTGGTTCGACTCAAGACTCTTTTGGGTCTTGAGTCTTGGGGAACAAGTCCTGTATCTAAACCACTACACCACAGAGGTCTTTACCTATTCTATTGACTTGCGTGTAATTTTCTGAAAGATTATATAAAGGTAAAAGTTAGAAAGATGTCCTTGCGGGATTAGAACTCAGGACCTTCAGTATGCAAGGCCTGAATCTTAACCACTGCTCCACCATGGTACATACTCTATGGTCTCTTGCACGCTTTTCAGTGAAAGATCAAATAAAGGTGCAAGAGTCAGGTATTGGTTGGAAACCTGTCCTGGTTGGATTTGAACCAGTAACCTTCTGGTAGCAAGTCCTGTATCTAAACCACTGCACCACAGAGGTTCTGACTTGTTCTGTTAACTTAGCCTGGCAAAGTTTGTACCCTTTTCCCTTTAAATATCCATTGCCATCGACAATGCATGGGGCGCTTAAAGTTAAATATCTCCAAAACTACAAATGATTTCAAAGAAAAAACCTCAAGCATGCATGTCCACAGTAAGGTGGGATTTTTGAACTGTGAATGGAGTTTCTAGGTGAAAGTGTTTTTTTGAGGTCCCAAAACCTTCCATCCGCCTCCATTATAAATCTCTGAACTTTTAAAGGAGTACAATTCTAAAACTATGCAACATTTCAAAGATTCCTTTTCAGGCAAACATGTCCACAGTAAGATGAACATTTTAAAGTATGAATGACGTTACTAGGCGTAAGTATGTAGTTGTAAGCCTGCCTTTAAATGTCCATTGCCGCATCGACAATGAATGGGGCGCTTAAAGTTAAATATCTCCAAAACTAAAAATGATTTCAAAAATAAAAATCTCAAGCATGCATGTCCACAGTAAGATGGATTTTTTTTAACTGTGAATGGAGTTTCTAGGTGAAAGTGTTTTTTTGAGGTCCCAAAACCTTCCATCCGCCTCCATTATAAATCTCTGAACTTTTAAAGGAGTACAATTCTAAAACTATGCAACATTTCAAAGATTCCTTTTCAGGCAAACATGTCCACAGTAAGATGAACATTTTAAAGTATGAATGGCGTTACTAGGCGTAAGTATGTAGTTGTAAGCCTGCCTTTAAATGTCCATTGCCGCATCGACAATGAATGGGGCGCTTAAAGTTAAATATCTCCAAAACTACAAATTATTTCAAAAATAAAAATCTCAAGCATGCATGTCCACAGTAAGGTGGAATTTTTGAACTGTGAATGGAGTTTCTAGGTGAAAGTGTTTTTTTGAGGTCCCTTAACCCTAACCCTAACCTTCCATCCGCCTCCATTCTAAATCTCTGAACTTTTAAAGGAGTACAATTCTAAAACTATGCAACATTTCAAAGATTCCTTTTCAGGCAAACATGTCCACAGTAAGATGAACATTTTAAAGTATGAATGGCGTTACTAGGCGTAAGTATGTAGTTGTAAGCCTGCCTTTAAATGTCCATTGCCGCATCGACAATGAATGGGGCGCTTAAAGTTAAATATCTCCAAAACTACAAATTATTTCAAAAATAAAAATCTCAAGCATGCATGTCCACAGTAAGGTGGAATTATTGAACTGTGAATGGAGTTTCTAGGTGAAAGTGTTTTTTTGAGGTCCCAAAACCTTCCATCCGCCTCCATTATAAATCTCTGAACTTTTAAAAGAGTACAATTCTAAAACTATGCAACATTTCAAAGATTCCTTTTCAGGCAAACATGTCCACAGTAAGATGAACATTTTAAAGTATGAATGACGTTACTAGGCGTAAGTATGTAGTTGTAAGCCTGCCTTTAAATGTCCATTGCCGCATCGACAATGAATGGGGCGCTTAAAGTTAAATATCTCCAAAACTACAAATGATTTCAAAGAAAAAATCTCAAGCATGCATGTCCACAGTAAGGTGGAGAGCACAAATGATGTGAATGGAGTTTCTAGGTGAAAGTTTTTTTTTAGGTCCCAAAATCTTCCATCGACCTCCATTATAAATCTCTGAACTTTTAAAGGAGTACTATTCTAAAACAATGAAACATTTCAAAGATCCCTTTTCAGGCAAAAATGTCCATATTAGGATGATCATTTTAAAGTTTGAATGGGGTTTCTATTCTATATATGACATTTTGAATCTTTACAGTCAGTTCACCTTCTTTTGGGTCTTGGGTCGAACCAATTACTCCCGCGGAGACATCAAATTTCTCTTTTGGACCTTGAGTCTATCCATTGCCATCGACAATGCATGGGGCGCTTAAAGTTAAATATCTCCAAAACTACAAATGATTTCAAAGAAAAAATCTCAAGCATGCATGTCCACAGTAAGGTGGAATTTTTGAACTGTGAATGGAGTTTCTAGGTGAAAGGTGTTTTTTTGAGGTCCCAAAACCCTCCATCCGCCTCCATTATAAATCTCTGAACTTTTAAAGGAGTACAATTCTAAAACTATGCAACATTTCAAAGATTCCTTTTCAGGCAAACATGTCCACAGTAAGATGAACATTTTAAAGTATGAATGGGGTTACTAGCAGTAAGTATGTAGGATTAGTAGCCTGTACTCGTTTCCCTTTAAATGTCCATTGCCGCATCGACAATGCATTGGGCGCTTAAAGTTGAATATCTATCAACTATCTAGTATTATAGCTGACTTATTTGTTATTTTTTTGACCACTGTTTTACGTTTTTTTATTGAGGCACTTTGACATTTTGTATTGATTGTTGATTTGGTTGTTTGAGATATTTTGTGTTAGTTGTTGGACTTAAATATTAGATGAGCTTTGAACCCTGAACCTTTGGTTTATAAACCTCTGATTTATCTATTGAGCCACGCTGGCATAGGAGATGTAATCGGGAATGTAATAGTTAACTCACCTTTTACAATTTAGATGGAAAGTGAAAAATGCTCTTCGGGAGCTTTGAACCCAGAACCCTCGGATTATAAACCCCTGATTTATCATTTGAGCCATGCTAGCATGGAAGAAACAATCGGGAATGTAATACTTAACTCACCTTTCACAATTTAGATGGAAAGTGAAAGATGCTCTTTGGGAGCTTTGAACCCAGAACCTTAGGATTATAAACCCCTGATTCACCTATTGAGCCACAAAGACATAGGAGATGCAATCGGGAATGTAATAGTTAACTCACCTTTCACAATTTAGATGGAAAGTGAAAAATGCTCTTTAGGAGCTTTGAACCCAGAACCTTTGGATTATACGCCCCTGATTCACCTATTGAGCCACGCAGACACCATAGGAGATGAAATTGGGAATGTAATAGTTAACTCACCTTTCACAATTTAGATGGAAAGTGAAAAATGTTCATTGGGAGTTTTGAACCCAGAATATTCAGATTATTAAAGGGGCTACACCATGAATTAAAAAAAAATATATTATATATAAATATTGCCCCCTAATACGTTTTAAACAGGTTGTAAGCCTAAAAAACATCCAGATATTTTTTTCTCACAATCTGACTGTCTGTCATTCCAAGCTTTTTCAGCTGCAATACCAAAACGTCCTATTGGGCAGGGGGGAGCTACTGAGCAATTCTGTCTGGCCATCGTCAATGCAAAATCCGTGCAAGTGACATCACTTGCACAGCCATTCTGAAATGGCCTGTTCAGACACGCCCATTCAGGAAATCCATGAAATGAGCATGAATGACTGAATGTTAAAAAAAAATATTTTTTTGGGTACAAGAGACACTGGGGAGCCCAAAAAATACTAAAAACCTAAAAAAAAATGAAATTCATGGTGTAGCCCCTTTAACCCCTGATTTATCATTTGAGCCATGGTTTGTACTCCTGACTCATGTGCCATGCTAGCATGCAACATGCAATTGAGAATGTAATGATTAACTGAGAATGTAATACTTAACCCACCTTTGAGAATTTAGATGGAGAGTGAAAAAGTTCTTTAGGAGTTTTGAACCTTTAAAGGCTAATGTAAAGCTGTGATAAAACTTTATTTGAGCCAATCTGTATGGTGGAGTAGGTCAATACAATATAACTAACACTACTGCGGTGGTTTGGATGTGGTCGCCTTGCTCTTTTATTGTTGATCCTCTGGTCTGGTGGTAGGGCCACTACTGGTTAACAAGAGGTATTGCATGAAGCTCAAAGCGTAATATCTCCCCTGCCTAAACAGGCTCTCTGTCTTAGCTCAGCAGTAGAAATGTCTGAATCTTGGGTAGGAGGGCGGACATAAATCTTAAGGGTTCATTCAAAGAAGTGAAAATACTTCATTTTTGTCAAGCAACATGCTGCGCAACACTTTTATGACAAAGCATAAATGAAGCTTTATATACAGTAAGTATAGTTATATACTTACTGTTATATATATATACAGTAATACAGCAGCAAGTAAAGATCTGATGGGTGTTGTTAGTGCTGTAGTTGTTCTTCATGTGACTCAGTTGTAGATGCTTGAACTGTACCTTGGGGTCATGCTGCTTCGCCTCCTGAGCCAGTAGCTTCTCTCTCATGGCTTCCTCCTGCTTCTTCCTCTGCTCATTGTCTGCCACCGCATCCTGTACAACAGAGAACATGGAGACCATTCAGAGAGACTCAAATGAGACCAACTAAACACAGCAGACCGAGCCAACCGTAGCGGAAACAAAGTGCTCCTTTTAGAACAGGAATCAGAGCAGAAGTTTAGCTCACAAAGGGAACGCACACTTTGATGAACATAATCTGTCATCATCAATCTCTCTCTCTCTCTCTCTCTCTCTCTCTCTCTCTCTCTCTCTCTCTCTCTCTCTCTCTCTCTCTCTCTCTCTCTCTCTCTCTCTCTCTCTCTCTCTCTCTCTCTCTCTCTCTCTCTCTCTCTCTCTCACACACACACACACACACACACACACGTAGGTCTGCCCATTTCACACAACACATTCCTCCTTCAGTTGCACACAGACACACGCATCCAAAACAAAAACAACCACAAAAGTGTGCTCCTCTTCAAAGATTTGATTTGCACACAACGTTTTATATTTGAAATGTAGTTTTCATTTAAGTAAGAGAGGTGTTTAAAGTCTTAACCTAGCAGCATCAAAGACAAACATAGAGATGGGGATTTGAATACAGGTCTCTCATATCACAGGCCCCAGCACTAACCAGTTGGCTAAATGGCAAGGCCTACTAGCTTTCAAACTGGTTCATTAATACACTAAGCTCATGGACGCAATGTCATTGGGGGAGCCAGATGTCAATCAACTGTAGTCAACGTACTGTACCAGGTTCTGAGAGGGGGTGGGACTAAAACAAGGAGACAGTGAGACAGTCTGAAGGAAAGTGTTGTGTGCTGCAGAGTTTCATCTTTAGGCACACCTGCCACCTCTACCTTCGACCACAAATATACCCTAAAACATCAAGGCCGGGTGGGACAAGATAAATGGAGAGGTTTCACAATCTGCTGGAAGGGAAACTGTTACTTATAAGCTGAAGAAAATGTTAATGTGTGATTGCCCACCATTAGACACAACTCCCCCCCACCCCAACACCCCATACCCCCCTCTCTCTCTCTCTCTCTCTCTCTCTCTCTCTCTCTCTCACACACACACACACACACACACATTAACTTTATAGTTTTTTTCTCCCATTGTTTCATATTACTTGGTTTGATATGAGTTGTTTTATTGAGACTTGATATGACTTTTATTTGAGAATTTTTTTATGGCAGTTTTTTTTTGTTTTTGAGTACTGTACCTCTGTACCGTTTATATTTTTAGCTATTGCGTACTCTTCAGTGAAAGATTAGACCCAAAAAATCTTCCTTTTTAAACCAAGAGCTTCCTCAGTCTGAGTTTTGAACTCACATACTCTGCTTTGCAAGGCATGTACCTTACCACTATACCACCGTGGTTCATACTCAGCTAGTTCTGTTGCGTGCTCTTCATTGAAAGACTGCAGGTAGAGCCAGGCACAAAGTTGGGAAAAACGCATACTTTTTTGAACCAAAAGACTTCTCAGAATGAGTTTAGAATTCACAATCACAGCTTTGCAAGGCGTGTATCTTACCACTGCACCACCATGGGTCATACTCAAACAGATATATTGTGTGCTTTTTAGTGAAAGATTAGAGCCAGGCACAAACTTGGGGGGAAAAAACATGTCTTTCTTTCAAGACACTTCCCAGTCTGACACTGTGCCACCATGGTTTATACTCAAGGACGTTTGTGACAATGAATGACTATTTAGATACAAAGTGGAGTTTACATGCAGAGTGACGATCTTACCAAAGGTGGTTTGGTATGGATCTATCTCTTGAGGCTGGTACCACTGTACCACCATTTGCTTGCTTTTCAGTGAAAGATTAGAGCCAGGTACAAACTTGGAAAAAACACTTATCCTTGGCTTTGAACGAAGAACCTTTGGTTTACAAAGCACTGAGTCATTTCTTAACCAGCTTTTTAGCTTATGTAGTTACGTTTGATTTATGTTTAAGTTGTTGTTTTATCGTATCCCTTCTGTGCTATGAACCTTTGAAATTCTGTTAATAAACCCACAACTTATCGTTTGAGCCATGCTATAATACAAGCTGTGAGCGAGCAGGAAATAAATACTTGACCTTTTAAGTTTAAGGATTAGGGCCAATGTCAGGGAAAAAAATATTTTCATATTTTTTTAAAGATTTAAAGACCTTTTCATTTTCTGCTTTACTTGACAGTGACAGTGAGAAAATAATGTCTGAGTTTGGGAATGAGTCTGTCATGCAGCAAAGGGCCTCGAGTCAGATTAGAATCCGGCGGGCTGCACATTTTGAGTGTTAATAAGGTGCTTCCTAGTCTTCTATGGTGCTTCCTATGGTAATTCCCTGTCTTCTATGGTGCTTCCTATGGTAATTCCCTGTCTTCTATAGTGCTTCCCTGTCATCTATGGTGCTTCCTATGGTGCTTCCCTGTCTTCTATGGTGCTTCCTATGGTGCTTCCCTGTCTTCTATGGTGCTTCCCTGTCATCTATGGTGCTTTCTATGGTGCTTCCCTGTCGTTTCTTTCAATGACTATTAAATAGTTCTAAAGTAAGATTTACATTTTATTGATCATTTCGAACCGTTTTAAGCAAGTTGAATTATTTGGTACAAAGTTTTTCGGTTCCACCAATTGACATTTTTGCCATCATTCCTAGAAATATTCTATCAATATCAATATTGAATAAACCCAGAAGAGGGCCTAAAAAAGGATAAAGTATGTAGGTAACTTGTAGATTTATTTTTAAATGTTGTCCCCTTTAAATTTAACTAAACCATATGGACAAAAACAATTGCGTCACGTCTCAAACCGAAACTACACAGGAACCTGCAATTATAGATATTGACCTAGCATCCCTATTCTGGGCATGTCATGATAATAGGCAAACATTTGGCCAAAATAAGCAAAGTTTTGCCGAAAATAGCTCACCTACAAGCTCACAACGTGTTGCAACGCGACAAGTTTGTCTTAGTGGTTAAAATGACAAATACAACATACAGTGGCTGCAGTGTTTTAAAAATGAATATCAATCATCATCATCATCATCCTCATCACCGTCATCATCATCATCATCATCATCCTCATCACCGTCATCATCATCATCATCATCATACTTAAAAATATGCTACATATGTTATGTTAGGAGCCTTGGTTGGCACTGCTCTGTAGCATTGCTTTCATATGGGTTTGTTGGAATCTCTCTATTTCCAAACAGCGCTTGTGCTGTTTTCAGGTTCTGAACAAAAGTGAAGCCAAATCATGGCAGGGAGAAATGGAAAGTGGACAAATCATCTGCCTTTCGTCGTCTCATAATATGTGTCACTCAAAACTGTCCGCAGAGGCTCTGTGGTGCACCTGTCATCTTTAGCAAGTTAATGGCTGCCATCTATAACACTGTGACAACTATCTTCAAGTGGAGCTAGCGAAACAAGTCGAGTGAGGAGAGCCGAGAGCAAGATTGTGTGTGCATGTGTATGTGTATGTCTGTGTGCGTAAATGTGCGTGTGGTGTGCGCGCACGTGAATGTGAGTGAGTGCGTGCATGCGTGTAATTGATGAGATACAGAAATGAAACAGGATCCAAAAAAAATGATTCGTTAAGGGAGCTTGATCTCACATATACACAACACAACACAACACAACACAACAACACAAAGACACTGACAGAAATCCTTGTGTCGCACATTTCCTCGAGCAGATCCCATAAATCCCGACTGAGAACAATCTCAGGAAGCGTGTTTTGTGGCGGGACAGGGCGGAGCTGTCCGGGGGTAGCGGAGGGGGGGGGGGGGGGGGGGCAGTCTAAACACTACAGCTGGGGCTACTAAGGCCAGGCCCAGCTGGTCCTTCCTGTTATTTGGCCTCTGCCTCCATCAGGCCATGTCCTGTGGCACACACACACACACACACACACACACACACACACACACACACACACACACACACACACACACACACACACACACACACACACACACACACACACACACACACACACACACACACACACACACACACACACACACAGCCCTGGGTCTGCTCTTCTCTGTGCGGAAGCATAGGGACCACACCCTGATGAATCCTGGGAAATGGACCCAGAGAACCACGGAGAGGAAGGCCCATCATGCACCTAACGCCCGCTTCACACTTCGGCGGGGTCGCGCGTTGAAAATAGCATACAACATACAACATACAACATACAACATACAACATATACAACATATACAACATACAACATACAACATACAACATATACAACATATACAACATACAACATACAACATACAACATATACAACATATACAACATACAACATACAACATATACAACATACAACATACAACATACAACATATACAACATATACAACATACAACATACAACATACAACATACAACATACAACATATACAACATATACAACATACAACATACAACATACAACATATACAACATATACAACATACAACATACAACATACAACATATACAACATATACAACATATACAACATATACAACATACAACATACAACATACAACGCGCCGCCAGGGTTGCCAGATCTGCTTATTATAATTTCCCTGCAAGATTTTATTTGAAAATAGCAGATCTACAAGCTCACGCTTGTAGATCTGCTATTTTCGAATAGCTGACGTATATGTTAAAGTGCTCATGTGGCGCACAGTCGCTTCTTTTGGGCTGGTTTTCCTAGACCTGGTTGCTTGTTTCTCTCACAGAATCTGGCAACACTGCGTGCCGCATCCGCGACGCATTGTATGTCTGCTTATTTCGGGGAAACGACAACATCGTGCGACAAAGCATTAGGCTTAATACTTAATACAAGCATTAGGCTTAATACAAGCATTAGGCTTAATACAAGCATTAGGCTTAATACATGTATGGAATGGAATCGACCATATAGCAACCCTCTCTGGGAAATAGACGTTGTTGGTATCCTCACCTTGTAGGCCTTGATGAAGCGCACAATCACAGGGAAGAACACGGAGGGAGGAGTCGTCTTGGCACTTTCTCCAAAGTAGTTCACCACGTGGCTGAAGGCTTCCTAAAAATTGGGGAAGAGGACAGCATGAGTGGCACTGATTTGTAAATGTGCAAACTGGGACGAAGTTAGAGCATTCGTTCTTAAAGTGGGGTCCAGGGACCCCCAGGGGTCCTTCAGGGGGGTTCAGAGGGTCCCCAGCAAAAGCAGTTAATGTAGCATCACAATCATTTTAACCACTTTATCCATTTATACGTTGGCTATTCAAAAAGATCTACAAGATCATCTGCTATTTTTGATTATTTATTTTTTTTATATCGAAAATGTTTGGAAACCTCTGAATAATTTTGCATTTTATTTTAACACAAATCTTCTCTTCTGGGGGTCCCTGGCAAAAAAACTTTTCAGATGGAGGTCCACGGGCCAAATGCATATCAATTTGGGGGTCCTACTACTGAGTTAGAGAACACCTGAGACACACTGCTTGTCTCTGGGTCTTACTTTTTAGGATTAAAACATGTTGCCAGAGAAATGGTGTTGGATAATGTCTGTGTCCATTTCAGTCCAGTTGATATTTGGAAATGGTGATCAGATCGATGGGATGGAGCAGTGGTGTAAAGTAAGATTTTTATACATTTTGAAATGGGACATTCTGCATAATGAGTACTTTTACTTCTGGTACTTAGTACTTAGTATATTTTGATGCCAATACTTTTGTACTTTTACTTAAGTAAATTCTGAATACCAGACTTTTACTTGTAAAGGAGTATTTCTACATAGTGCTATTGATACTCAAGTAAAAAGAAGACGATAAAAGCTATGAGTACTTCTTCCACGACTGGTAGGGACTAGGGAGTGTGGTGAATACCTCTGCTGTCTTGGCGTCCTTCTGCAACTTGTCCAGCTGTGTGTCACTGGTCTGGAGGAAGCCCTTGAGAACCGAGTGGTCGTGGAGACTGCACTCCCTCCTGATCAGGTCCATGCCCTTGCCCAGCTCTCGGACATCCAGCAGCACGTTCTCCAGGGACACTGTGTACACAAGAGAGACTCACAGTGTTACTATCTGCAGTATATACTGTACATGTATGGTTTAGTGCTGTATTTAATACTGTTTTTAATTTTAATTTATTGTCTATCTATTTTTTTTTTTAACTTTTAATACGTATTATTCTGTGCTCCTGTAACACCCTGAATTATGAGTTATGCTATCCTGTCCTATCCTGCACAAACACACACACGCACGCACATACGCACGCACGCACAGGGTGAAAACATGATCTCCTGGCAGAGATAAATACGTTAGGATGGTTCTCAAACCTATTGCTTTTCTCAAACGCCTCGTTTGACAGCAGAGTTAATGAAAAAAGTCTAGGATGAAAATGTGCACTTGAATACATTATAACTTTTTTTATTTTCTCAAAACCAACCTGCTGCAGCTTTATCAACAAAGTTAAGTTCATTGTAGAAGTTGGCCAACTCTGTGTACTTCTCCTTCACAATAAGAGCTATGTAGTGGAGCAGGGTCATCTTCCTGTCCGTAGACTTAGTGTCCAGCAGCTGTGGAACGAAGGGAATGCAGAACAATATCAACCAGTGATGCACTTCAAATATAAACTCTAGCTCTTCAGTTAGTATTATTGTGATAAACTGAGATACATGTTAAATGTACTACTTTCCACTCACCAGATCGAGACTTTGTAATTTGAAGCCATACACGCAGCCTCTTTTGCTACTGTTCATGTAGTTTCCCAAGGCTAAAATGATCTGCACATAGAAGACGATAAAGAACATAAATAATTCATATTAAAGCACTATGTCATTATCATCTCTGTCGGGTGCAAATCTTACATACATACCTCTAGTCTTAGGAGACATTGGCTTAAATGCTTGTATTTATAACCGTCCCAATTTATTGTGTAAAGGACAGTTTTTAATTCATGTTTATTGTTGTCTGTATTTGTGCGTATCTATGGACCTTGAGTCTGCAATAAAGACATTCATTACATGTCCAAAAAAGTAGCAGATCTACAAGCTCAAAACGCGGCGCGCAAGCTTGCAAATCTGCTACTTTTGAGTGACGCTGTTGTATGATCAAGTAGGGCGTTAATTTACGGAAAACAACACGCAGCAACGGCTGTCGGGCTTTGGAATTGAACCTGCGACTCACTGTCAGGCTGCATCAGAGCCTTAACCACTAGGCCATCAGTGACCCAAAAGGTCAGGTGAATGAATATTAAAGCGCTACTGTACTGTATGTCAACATACCACACATAACATCAAAGAGCGGCACACAAGCTATCCCGTCAAGTAAAAAAAATGTTGTTACCTCAAGTATTTTTTTCATCTTCGGCGAGGATTTCACAGAGCCAGACGCTGCGATGATGGCGTTGAGCTGCGGCGTGAGCATGCTGATGCTGTCGGAAAAGTTCCCGACGAAGGTGATGATGTTCATCCTCTGCGTGAGCCGCTCGATCTTGCTGAAGAGCAGCATGAAGCGGTCCTCCTCGGCCAGCTGATCCAGTGGACGGCGCTCGCGCTCGTACTGACGCATGATCTTGGTCTCCGCCTCCGTCGGTAGGAAACGCATCAGGCACTCCACGAAGTCCACAGGCAAGGCCTTCAGGTCAAACCTGAGGGGGAAGACGCATGGCAGGTATTAAGTGTGGTCCAAGTCAAGTCAGTCTTTAAAGGGGTACACAGTCCCACCAAGTGTCTCATAACACCTTACTGTATGTCGTTGCTGTCGGACACAAATATCGTTGCTCCATCTCCATATTTTAACTTTTTGTGTTTTTTCGTAATTTAATGCCCTACTGGATCATACTACAGCGTTACACAATAGCATCAAAAGTAGCAGATCGGCAACCTCGAAACGCGGCGCAAAGCGACACGTTTCGAGCTTGTAGATCTGCTACTTTTGAATTTGAATCCTGAAGAGTTTCCACCCGACAGAGACGATATTGTAACAGATCAATAAAACAAAAAGCAACAAAATATATACGTATATATAATACTAATACAAAACATTCAAAATTATTTGATGGTCCATTACCGTTTTTTCTTAAACACACAATAGAAATTTCTAAAAATGAAGGCTTGATTTTAAGTGTTGATGCCTTATTCTGGAAGGATTCAGAAGCGTATTTTTAAAGTCTGCAGTGGGAAAGTTGCATACTTCTCTATCGCCTTGCAGATCTCCTCGCTGCTCTTGTTGGCCTTCCGCAGTGTGATGGCGAGGTTCTTGGAGCGGTTGGCGTCCAGCAGGTTGATCTTGTTGACGGCCTTCTGGGACACTTTGCTCTTAGTGCAGGGATGGTCCACGATCGGACCCTGGGCTCTCGTTTTAAACATCTCTTCAAACCTCTCCAGATCTAACTCCTATACAGAACGCATGACAACATCAGTGTGATTGTTTTATTATCTAACAGGGAAAGAAAAAAAAGATGAGAGTGTATGTGTCGGGGAGATCAAAGACAACTCCAGTAATTGTGTTTGTTTTCACCCCTAACCCTCTGTTTAATCTGTTTTAAGTCTAGTTTATATTGTATATGACAAGCTGTGGCTCGGGCCCATGGCTCAGAGTTCTGGGTGTTTATACTCAAACCAAATCAAAGCTGCGAATCATTAATGACGCAGTGTGAGCAGCTAGAAATGTCAGGAGGTGTGTGTGAGCCAATTGGCTCGCAGCCTAAGAAACGTTCCAAATTAGACGTCCATGACCCAAACAATGGGGTTGTTTTACAGTTTACAACACGGTATAAACGAGGCCATCCTTACCTCTAGCACGCGCTCATCATCAATCTCATTGAAGACGGTGCCATTGATCTGATTGGGTTTCAGGGCCGTCCAGTTGAACACAGGCAAGCGGAACTTCGTTTTGATGGGCTTCTTGATTCTGATAGCTGTAGTGATCAGATACAATACAACCACGGTGTTGAACAGTGGCAGTGCATTATGGCTCAAACGTTCATGGTATCTTTCCGCACTAAAACTCTTTCTGGAGACAAAATGGTCCATAGTCAAGTAAGCTGTGTGTAATGTACAGGGGGAAAACATTTTACCTGAGACCCCGAAAGTTAGGATAAAAGAGGGATTTGCGCCTGGCAGAGGTGGAGCAAGAGGCGGCGGCGGTGGTGGAATTGGTATCATATGATCTCCTGCAAAGTAGCAAGACAAACTCAGATTAGTTGACAGTGTAAAGTGATACTTAACATGACACTCTAGTGGCTCTTCTAAAACTATAACCCTGAGTTTTGTGGGAACCCAATGGGAGGAGCTAAGCGGTGCTGTTGCTCTGGATTGGTCAACCTGAGCTGACCACACTGGAACTAGGCCTGTCACAATAATTACATAATCGTCCAATCGCAATTATTTGTGATAATCGCAATTATTTAGCATAATCATCATAATCGTTCAAACACTTTCCAAAAATAGCGAAGCCTAACAGGCAAACAGGAATTATATTTTTATTCATATGTTCAAGTTCAATGCCAAAAACACAATTAAATCGTTAATCGCAATTATTTGTATGACAATTAATCAGGTAACATTTCATAATGGTGACAGCCCTAACTGGAACCAGACGCGTTTTTTTATATACTGTATATATTTTTTTATATGACGTACCTCCCTCTTCAGGGGTGGCTCTGGTTATAATAGAAACGTAAATTAAAAAAAACAACTTCTGAGGTTCTGGGTTTCCCTTCGTAGTCGAAAAGAGCCATAAGTGGAAGTGTAACAGCATTAGATACAGTCGTCACAGGGTCAGTGCTATCTCTCCCCCTGTGTGCTGCAGTCTCTCTGTCTGCACTCTCACACAGAGGAAACACCCTGCGTTTCCCGTTTCCTGTCTGCTCTTTAGAAGGGTGCCGCTGCGACCCCATCACCTGGCTGGGCACCAAAAAACCAAAGAGTGGAGCTTGAACTCAAAATAGACCTCTGAGTCGGTGAGTCACCAGAAAAGTCTGGTGTCCCCACGAACTCTCCCATAACGTATGTCACCAGACACGATTATCACAGTGAGTCACACGGTCTATTACCTGAGGCCGAGGGTAGGGGAGGAGGTGGCGGAGGTGGAGGGGGTGGGGGCGGAGGGGCTTCGCTGGCAGGCGGTAAACTGGTGTCTATCGCCCCGGGTCCCCCTGGTCCCGAGAGTCCCGCGGACAGCCCCGCGTCGCCGAGAGGGAAGCCGAGGCCGCTGCCCGCGCGACCGCCTCCCACACCGCCGACGCCCCCGGCACCGCCGACTCCCAGGGGCTCGATGGCGATGTCTCCATCGGGCTTCTTGTGCAGGCGGATGGTGCCCTGCTGCTCCAGCTCCAGCAGGCGTCTCTCTATGTTGAAGTGCTTCTGGAAGGCAGCATCCTTCTCCTTGATCACTCTCCTCAGGGTGTTGACCTGGGTGTTGGTCGACTCGTATGTTTCCTGGACGGTCACCGGGGGGCGACAGAGAGCACAGCGCAATGACTCCACAATGCTATAAACACATCCTATTTCCTCTGACCTAATTTGCTATCATAACAGGGTTTTTTTTTTTTCTCCTCCTACATGCGTGAGAAATGGATATATAACTTTGGGTCCTTGACCACGGCAAAGGCGGACTGAACTGTAAGCATCATTATAAGTGCCGGCGCTTACCCGTATCGAGTGTAGGTCCTTATCCTTCTGAATAAGCAGCTTCTCCAGATCAGCTACTTTCATCATGGTCTCATTCTCCACATCCAGAAGCTTCTCTGTCACCTACAGAAGGAGGAGGAGGAGGAGGAGAACGCAGCAGCGGAGAGACGACGTGGGAGGCAAGTGGACAGAGAGAGAGAGAGGATGGAGAGATGAGAGATGGACAGGAGGTGAACTCAAGAATTGGTCCAGTTAATCACAGCATGGGCTCTCTCTCTCCCTCCCTCCCTCCCTCCCTCTCTGTCTATCTCTCTCTCTCTCTCATCTGCAGCATCACTATGAAATGTGATATTCCCAGCAGCATGACAAAGCAAAAGAGGCTGAGTGAGGCAGCTTTCACGTTTGACTTCTGGACTGATAACACATGTTGAAAAGGAATTCATCAAGAATGTGCACCCTCCTCCACCCCCGACATTCCCGCCCCCCCCCGAAAGCAGAGTTTGTTTTGAAATTCCTCGAATGATGTCAGACCGGGCCCACGACCTTTCCAATGTGAAGAAGGTCATTTTTGCAAGGCAGTGTGGGATACTAAAGCTACTGGCCAGAAAGAGGCAACATTACTGTAAGAACAATATGCGGCCTGTTCTCTTTCTCTCTCACACACGCGCACACACACACGCACACGCACACGCACACGCACACGCACACGCACACGCACACGCACACGCACACGCACACACACACACACACACACACACACACACACGAAAGATCTGAATATTTTCCAGCAATTCCCACCTCATTATTACCCTCTTGGAACACTTGTGAAAATCATAACGACAATCACAGGGGTGGAATTCTAATGACTACAGAGAAACAATCAGGTGCTGTGCATAGCAAGGCAAAACCGCAACATCCCTTGTTAAACAAGGCTGTAAAATACAGAGGCGTGTTGGTGGTCCGTGCCGGGTGCTGGGTGGGGTTCTTCTCTGTTCTTACATGGGACAGGTGCTCCTCCAGTTCCTCCACCTTCTCCAGTGCCGCATTCTTGGTCTCGGCGTCTTCCAGCAGACCACCCACGTCAAACACGTTGTCCAGGTAGGCCTGGATCTGCACCGACAGCTTGTCACTCTCTGTGTGCTTGGATTTCTGAAACAGAGGAGAGAGTGACTTGCAGTGGTGTAAAGTAACTAAGTACATTTACTCAAGTATGTATGTATCAACTTAACTGGAATATTTCCAATTTTCTGTACTTTTACTTCTACTCCACTACATCTCATAGAGGCAAATATTGTACTTTTACTCCACAACAATTATTTGAAAACTTTAGTAACTAGTTATTTTGTAGATTTGTATTATTACAGCCTATATATAAATTTCGACCATTTGAAAATAGCCAATCTACAAGCTCACAACAATGCATCGCGCTCGCGATGCATTGTGAGCTTGTAGATCTGCTATTGTCAAAATATGTTTTTATACATTTTAAACTTGTGAAATGGGACATTCTGCATAATGAGTACTTTCTACTTTTTGTACTTTAAGTACATTTTGATACCAATACTTTTGTACTTTTACTCAAGTAAATTTTGAATTCTGGACTTTTACTTGTAACAGAGTATTTCCACATTGCAGTATTGATACTTTTACTTCAGTAAAGAATTTGAGTACTTTTTCCACCACTGAGAGTGAGTGAGTCTGAATCTTTGCTTCTGAGAGAGAGTAGTTAGTCCGCTACCCTTTGAGATGGTAGTGGACGACAACCAAATCTATACACCAAACCTGTTTGCCGAAAATAGCCGACCTAAACAAGCTTAGGCTGTGAGCATGTAGATCGCCTATTTTCGCCAAATGTTCACCTTATTATTAAAGGTAGGGTAAGTGATATTTTTTTGTTAAAACAAAAAAATGTTTTGTTAAAAGCTTAAAGCTGTATATTCTGATAGTAATCATTGCTATAGTTTGTTCAGTCACAGGTGTCTCCCCGTCTCTCCAGCTCTTTGATAAACAGAAAATACCTTTTCAGGTAGGTGACAAAGTTTCAGTCAATCAGGAGAGAGTACCCATTTATCAGCTTCATCTTTATAGTGTTCCAGTTCCAATTTTGTCTGCTCATTTCTTTGTGTCATCACTTCCAATTTCACTTGTTTAATCTGTATCCTGACTGAGTTCTCTATCCTGATTGGATCAAATTTGTATCCCGACCTGAAAAAGCATTGATGTTTAATAAAGAGCTGGAGAGACATGGAAACTTACTGAACAAACACTCAATAGCAATGAGTACTATCAAAATATAGAGCTAATTAACACTTATTTTGACCAAAGAAAATCACTTACCCTACCTTTAAATGCCCAGAATAGGGACATGTGGTTAAAGGTGGCAGTCTTAGGTATACTTGGGTCATAGGCCGGCAGAATGAAGGCGGGGTTTCCATAAACAGGCACACTGACTCTTTTGGAATATGACTCATCATGTGCCTTGAGCCCTGTCTGTCTGTCTGTCTCCTTACCTCTAAGTAGTCTGTCTGTCTGTCTGTCTCCTTACCTCTAAGTAGTCGTCCAGCCCCAGCTTGGTGAACTCAAACTGCAGGTGGACCCTGAAGTTCATGTCCTCCACTGAGTGGACCACAATGTTGATGAACTGCATGCAAGCCACCTGGGACACACACACACACACACACACACACACACACACACACACACACACACACACACACACACACACACACACACACACACACACACACACACACACGGATCAATTACGGCAGTGGTTCTTAAACTTTTTCGTGTCAAGGACCCCGAATTGATATGTATTTGGCTGCGGACCCCCATCTGAAAATGTTTTGTGCCAGGGACCCCCAGAAGAGAATTTTATTTTATTTTAAATTACGAAAATGTTCCCAATACTTTCAAGATTATAATTATTTTCAAAAATAGCAGATGTACAACCTCGCAGCACGACACTTCGTGGCGTGTTCCGAGCTTGTATCTAATATTTTTGAACAGCCAATGTATAAATAGATAAAGAGGTTAAAATGATTGTGGTGCTGTATTAAAACATTTTGCTGGGGACCCCCTGGACCCCCCCCAAGGACCCCTTGGGGTCCCAGGATGCCACTTTGAGAACCACTGAATTAGAAATGAACACTAGTGTATGAACACAGATGGACACAGACAGAGATAGTCACTCATGTACGCACACAGAGGGGCTAGACAGGGGTAATTATATAACATTGGAATGGTTGTGTTTATGCATTACATTAGAGATGATTAAGTTTAGATTATGTGCTGGTATGCTTGAGGTCAGGTTAAGAGTCTGGGAGGCATATAAAGACATACATATTATGCACACGCACACACGCACACACGCACACGCACACACACACACACACACACACACACACACACACACACTGTGGAAGATATCGTCTTTGTCGGTTGGCAACCTCATATGTTCAAAAGTAAAACTGTTACTTTTCAGGATTCAAATAACAGCAGATCTGCAAGCTGAAAAAGCATCGTGCTGCGTTTCGAGCTTGCAGATCTGCTACTTTTCATGCTTTTGTGTGACGCTGTAGTGTGATCAACTAATTTACGTAAAAACACAAAAAGTTAGACTTTGGAGCTAAGAGGTTTCTGCCCCGACAGCAACGATTTCATAATATGCGTTATGGGGTCAGTTGTCTTACCATGAAGTCAATGTTTCCCTCTTCACAGCGGAAGTAATCCATTAGCTTCTCAAAGCGATGCTTCTCCTTGCACACCTAACAATACAAAGAGGGCATCATTACAGACACTATACGCTCAGCCCATTTACAAGCTCCTGACAGAAGATGGTGCACATCAGTGTTGATTTCGTCGACTAAAACTATGACGAAAGATTATCGTCGACTACCTTTTTTCACTGACCAAAACAAAATAAAAACTAAGCTACGATGACTAAAACTAAGAAAACAACAAATAAAAACTAGACTAAAATGTTAGGGATGAACTACTGGAGAAGAGATCCAGTAAAACTAAGAGACAAGTCATTTTATGCTTGGTTGAGCTCGGGTGTTGCACTCTGAAAATAGCAGATCTACAAGCTCACAACGCGTCGCGCTGCGACACGTTGTGAGCTTGTAGATCTGCTATTTTTAGAGCGCAACCAAGTGTAAAATCAGCTATTACGACGCCATAAAGGCCGACTAAATCAACTGTAGATTTAGTCGACTAAAATCTTATGATATTTGGTCGACTAAAACTAGACAAAAACTAAAACATTTCAGGTGACTAAAATATGACTAAGACTAAAGGGAATTTTACTCAAAAGACTATGACTAAAAAAATCAACACTGGTGCTCATCCTAAACAGAAGCCGAGTCATCCAGAAGCATGACACAAGAAAACTGTGACTCAGTTTTATATTGAATGCACTGTACTACGGTAATTTACAGAGGAGTTTCAGGTTACAGTACAATCTACACACCAATAAGTACTGTATGTAAGCAGAGGTTCACACACTCCATTTGCAATCACAACCCCTCCTAATTATAGGAATTCATGGGAGCATGAGAGCAAAGGCAATGGGATAGATTTAGCCGAACTCCCACACACACACAGACCCATTGGCAAGAATGAGAAAAGGAAAAACAAACAGTCTTTCCCTACTCTGAAAAAAAGGTTTTACGCTGTTTGTTTTCAGTTTCTTTTTTTATAATGTGAAAATAGATTTATTCTGTCTTTTAAACACCCATGCCCAATTCTCGTAATTCTCCATGGAGTTTTATGCTGCATTTAACACTTAATCTGAAGAACGCAAAAGTGGTTGGACTCCATTTGTGGACCGTCTTGTAAAATTTCCGAGACCTGTCACCGGGAGTAACTACTTCATCATAGAAATACCACTACAGAGCTGTGGCACCCACGTTGTTTTGACTGGTAGGTTGATTAGCGGCTGGGTCTCTTTGGGGCTTCGATTGCATGGTAATTGGCTCGTTCCGGTGTTTAGACGGCTATGTAGGCAGAAACTGAGAGGCTAAGCAAACCGCTGTGGTCCGCAGGCTCTCATCAGGGAGTTGATCTTTATCACGGCTCAAGGTTGACTCACATCTGGTGACTTAATGAGACTAATAGGTTTGGACAGACAGGCCACCGTAGGACTTTTCCTTAGACCAAGTGATTCCCAAACTTTTTAGCTTGAGATTTGATGTTTTGTTATTCATGACATTCTTTTGAAAAATTGTACATTTTATCATTTATGAGAATTTTGATTTTGTATTTCTTTTGAAATGATAATCATTATTTTCTTTTAGGAAACAGTGTGTTTAGACCAGTGATTCTCAACCTTTTTAATTTCAAGGACCCCCAGTTTGATAATGCATTAGGCCACGGACCACATTTGATTTGACAGAACCCATAAGATTCCATTAACTATCAATCATTTAGCTGGGGACCCCCCTCCACTTAATGAACTACTGCCTCAGACCCTCGGCAGATGATAACCTGTTCATAGGATGTTGATGGTAAGTGATAACCTGTTGATAACCTTACACACAATGATTACATTAGATGTTGATAAGCTGTTGATAACATGTTGATAACCTTACTGATTATCTTTGTACTTATCAAGAAGAATAGGAAGTGTGTAGGAAATGTCTCCTCTCAGTGAGCAACAGTTAAATGTGCAATCCCATTGGCAACTTTGGTATATTGTGTATAGACAGGAACACAGTGCACAGGTTCCTGCCCGACAGCAACGATATAGATGTTGCTCTTTTTTTCTAATTATTTTATTGAGGAGCTGAACAAAAAAGATTTTTACTATTATGTACCTGTACACAAAAACATAACAACTAAAGATCACCTTGAACCTCGAACACAACTCCCAACAGAACTGCTCTATTTCCACCCTTCCACACAGCTCCTTTGTGTCTCTCCTCCACACCCCATTGATGATAGGGGGAAATTACTATGATGTGGGATTTTTCACAGTACATTCAGTGATCACAGGTTTTTAGCCTAGTAGTACTATGCCACGGTGCAATAACAAGTACAACTTCATAATAAATGTTGCCCTCGCGGGGCAATACTGCACCTCTTTGAAGTTGTCAAAAGCTGACAGGATGATCTCATGACCTCCTCTAACCAGACAAACCGCAGCCAGCAGCTCCAGGACCAAGGCTTTTGTCCTACAAAACACAACACACACACATCAGCACAATTAATGATGGCGATACATCATCACCAGCATGATGTAATACACCCTGGGCACAGTGGGCAGGGTTGCAAATCCTAAACCTAAAAATACAAAAAAGAAATGTATTCTTAACAAGCCCATGCTACAGGATAAGGGATCTGTTTGTGCATACACTTAAAACTTAGCTGCACGATGTAACTTTTCTCTTCTTCCCCCGGATTTGAACCCGGTTTCCTGCGCAAGTGCTGAAACTTTTACCATTGAGCTACTTGCTCGGGGGATAAATTGAATCGTAACCATCAGGTCGAAATTCGTGTCAAATCCTGTGTCTAGGTGAGACATGACCTTTGACACAATCTAAACGTCTTGTCTCAATAGAAGAGCAGGGAGACAAAATACAACCACCCCAATTGGATAAGTTATATTGCATTAACATGCTCTACCATACAGATTGGTATTCCTTTTTTTTTTTTACATAGTGCCGCTTTAAAGCGCCAACAAACATGACACAGAACAGTAGCTCGCACTGAAGCCTGACACCCTGGCAGGAGCAAGGCTTTCAGCCGTTTTTTAAGCACTCCTAGCCCTTCATTATGAAGTGATCAGGTCCCAGGTTTTTAACCACTAATCTCCCTTTTAGTAAACATTCCTTCGGCGGTCTGCAGACACTATAGTCCTCTGATCCCCGGCTTCAGAGCGGAGCCGAGCTCCGTGGAGAATGGGAGGCATATCATGTGAACAAGACTGCAGGGTTTCCCCTATTGTTTGACACACCTCTTAACTCTCTAAAGCCGCGGCATAGGCAGGGCCTTGGCTCTTACCGTGAGTTCTTATTGTTCAGGCTCAGAGCGATCTCATTGACTGCATGTGCGTGGGACATGACCATGTTGAAGCCATACTGAAGGAAGAGAGAGAGAGAGAGAGAGAGAGAGCAGGATGTGGTTAGAGAAAGCTGAAGCTCGCTGTATAGACAGAGATGATATACAGTGGTGGAAAAAGTACTCCAATGTTTTACTTAGGTAAAAGTATCAATACTGCAGTGTAGAAATACTCTGTTACAAGTAAAAGTAAGGTATTCAAAATTGACTTGGTATCAGAATGTACTTAAAGTACCAAAAGTAAAAGTACTTATTGTGCAGAATGTCCCATTTTACAAGTTCAAAATGTGTAAAAAATCTTTTGAAAATAGCAGATCTACAAGCTCACAATGCGTCGCGATGCGACGCATTGTGAGCTTGTAGATCGGCTATTTTCAAATGAAAGAAATATATATAGGGCTGAAGCGGTTAATGTATTTTTTGTGATAATAATCTAAATCTGCAAAGTAACTAGAAACTAAAGCTGTCAAATAATTGTACTGGAGTAAAAGTACAATATTTGCCTCTGAGATGTAATGAAGTAGAAGTAAAAGTAATGAAAATGGGAAATGCTCAAGTAAAGTAAAAAAAATCCTCTAAAGTGTACTTAAGTACAGTACTTAAGTAAATGTACTTAGTTACTTTACACCACTGTTTACAGCCCTTTCACTTCATTGGAAACGCATAATCCTCACATGGAAATCTATCTGTAGATCACACCAAGCGTCTTCAATGTTTCTGTTAAAATTAGGCAACTTTACGATTGCATTAAAAACACTGGTGTGTGTGTATTATAACGTGTTCAGTACCTGGTAGTTCATGATCGCTCTCAAGCACATGATGCACACATGAACGTCGTCTTTCTGGCTCACCAGACGAGAGTTCTTGATTGTTTTGTTGCTGGCTACGGAGCCGTAGCTGCAAACGGATGACAGAGGTTAACGTTTTAAAACCCATAGACAAACAGTTCACAATCAACGGCTTCCGTTTTGTTTCTCGGCTTTAATTGCTGAGCTCATTTTCATTTCATTTCAGTGACATCAGACAGTGCACTGCATTTGGCATCTATGTGACTCATTTCAGTAGGTCAGAGAGCGAGAGAGAGAGAGAGAGTGTGAGAGAGAGAGAGAGAGAGAGAGAGAGAGAGAGAGAGAGAGAGAGAGAGAGAGAGACACACAGAGAGACAGAGTTTGTATGAAAACCCTGACATGGCTTATGTCAGTGGTTCTCCAAGTGGGGTCCTTGGGGAGGTTCCAGGGGGTCCCATGTATTCATCCCATGGTCATCCATGTATTCGTTGGCTATTCAAAAATAGCACAAGCTTAAGCATCTGCTATTTTTGAGAATTTCAAAAAAATGTTGAAAGTTTTTGAATTTTGTAATACAAATCCTTCCTTCTGGGGGTTTCCCTGGCACAAAACCTTTTCAGATGGGGGGGGGGGGGCAGCGGCAAAATACATATCATTTCGGAGGTCCTTGACACAAATATGTTTGAGAACCACATGAGCTAGCTTATGTGGTGACAGATGCCTATTGGACGAAGGTGGAGGTGATGACAGCCTTCGTCCAAGAGGTCTACGACACTGAGCCTCTAAGGGTCGTTTCAGACTGTGGACGCTGGCGTTCTCGCTCAGATCAGCGGGGATCGCGCCACGATCATTGTTGTTTTGTCCTGCTTCACGTAGCGGGGAAAAAAGCTCACCACAATCCAGCTCTTGCCGCCAGCGGGCGTGTGCACAAACGAGCACGAGCGCGAGAATTCACCGCCCTTCAACTTCTCTGCACGTCCCAAATAATCGCCCGCCTCTCATTGAAAATTAATTACATAGGCGCGTCAGCCGCTCCTCGTCTGAAATGACCTTTTGAGCTATGTTAGGGTCCGGTCAGCGGAGTATGGTCAGCAGGGTACGGTCACATATCTGCGTCAGAAGCATTCGTAGTCAACGCACGCAGAGGTGTCAGACACGTACATTTTCTTGCGGGTTTGCAGGGCAGTGCCGGCTTGTCTGGCTATTGTTTGTCCTTTACATTGAAGTGGTTGTTGTCTTTCAGACAAGAAAGCTACAAGCGAAACGCTTGGCCAAGTGAAGGTCAACCACAGCGCTTTCTTCCTATTTTCATTGCGTCACAGTGTGCAAACTAAGTATAACTCAGGCATAATACAATAGAGGCAAATAGCCTAGGCATAAAATACTAAAGTGGTTAATGTATGTTTTATAATGTAATCATTTATATCTGCAAAGTATCTTGTAACTAAAGTTTTCAAATAATTGTAGTGGAGTAAAAGTACAATATTTGCCTCTGAGATGTAGTGGAGTAGAAGTAAAAGTATTGGAAATTGGAAATACTCAAGTAAAGTACAAATACCTCAAACTTTGACTTAAGTACAGTACTTGAGTATGTACTTAAGTTACTTTCCACCACTGCATTTCTGCAGGCGGTATGACGTGCTATCATTATTACGGATAATATTACAGAGACAGTGTAGAGACACTCCGATCATCTATCACTGCATTTTAACGACGGTGCCTGGCATCTCCTCACACCGCTGTCTCTGTGTGTGGCGGTGCAGTGATGACGGGACAGAGTCATATAGGCGTCCCACATGTGCTACAGCAGCAGCACAGCTGGCTTTCATTGGGCCAGGACAGTACAGATGCACATCTGGACAGAGGAGGAGGAAGACCCAAACCACCAAGAGAGACACACACACACACACATACAGTAGGGCTGGAGGGACCTACACTGTATGTCCCCGATAGAGCTAAACCCCTTGTTGAGTAAATAATGGTAAATGCCGCCTTTATATAGCGCTTTTATCCAAAGCACTTTACATACAGTAGATTGTGCATTACATTCACCCATTCACACACCGATTGTGGAGGAAACCATGCAAGGCACCAACCTGCTCATCGGGAGCAATAGGCTCTATTCACAGCAGCCATATTATGAAGACATTCACAGGTGTTACCAATGATACTAATGAAGGCTCTGTTCCATTTAGTCTAGCACAGTGGTTTCCACGACCCCCATAACTCTGAGAGTGTACAAATGGAACCAAATGGACCCGTAAGGGTCCATTTGGTTTCTCAGAGTTACACACCTGTAAGGGGCCATTTGGAAGCCCATGAGGGTCCCTGGACCCCAACTGTAGACCCACTGGTGTTTCCAGTGGGCCAACATGCACAATATTAGCACCCTGACTCTGTTTGACCAGAATGGAACAGAGCCTTCATTAGTATCATTGGTAACACCTGTGAAATGTCTTCATAATATGGCCGCTGTGAATAGAGCCTATTAGGAGTTCAATGTCTTGCTCAAGGACACTTTGACACTAACTCTGGGGGAGCCCGAGATCGAACTGGAAATATGACTGGTCCCCCATCACCAGTCATATTTCTGACAGGTAAACATCAAGCATCAGGGAACACTTGATATTCTGACCATTTTGAAAAAAAGGACGACATGCTAACACACATCTGAAGCATTTCCAGGGTTAGCGGAGCAAAGGCAACAACAACAACAGTAGCAGGTAAAGGCATAAAGGGGAGGCGTAGCTTAGCTCAAACGATACGTACCGGAGGACGGATTGGCGCGCGGAGCGTACCAGTGTGTTGCAGAAAGGCTGGGTGCCCGTCTGGTGCAGATCCTCTATGGACCTGCTCCAGGACTTGGCTTTCTCCAAAGTGCCGTCCTCCCCAAAGTCCAACCCTTCAAAATCCAACCTGAGCCACAGACAGACAGACAGACAGACAGACAGACAGACAGACAGACAGGCAGGCAGACAGACAGACACAACAACAACAAACAGGCAGAGGGGAAACACACCAGGGGGGCAAGGGGGAGGAATGGAGTAGGTTAGGCTTGGTAAAGAGCAGCTTGGTACAGAAGAGCGGAGGGTTATGACTAGATTATGAGAGGTTATGACCTTCAGGCTGCACAAAGAAGCTCAGCATAACAGGGCATAACGTTGCTGTCGGGGCAGAAAGCCTCTTATCTCCATATTCTAACGTGTCTTTGTTTTTTTTCATAAATGAACCCATTCAATCCGGGAACGCATCTCTGTCATTTTAGATTTCTTTGGCTATTAAAAAATAGCAGATACACAAGCTCATAGCGTGGCACTTATTCCTATTTTTGAAAAATCTTATTTTTTTTGCAAATCTTTGAATATAAGTGAACATTTATAAAACATTTTGTTCCAGGGACCTCCAAAAGCTAAAGTTTGAGTTATAAATGTTTGCTTTAAAAAATATATATTTAAAGATTTGCTCACATGTACACGCTTTTTTTAATAGCCAAAGTATAAAATAACTGTTATAGCTCAAATCTAAAATGACACAGATGCGTTCCCAGATTGAATTGATCACGCTACTGTGTCACTCGAAAGCATCAAAAGTAGCAGATCCGCAGGCTTGTAGATCTGCTACTTTTGATGCTTTCGAATTTGAATCCTGAAAAGTAACAGTTTCGGACATATGAGGTTTCCACCCGACAGAGATGATAAGGTTCAGTCCCAGGACGCGTGTCTAGCAACACATTCAAGTCTGCCAAGTATGCAGCGAGGCACACAACAAGCACATCCAAAGAACACAACGTATATAAAATAAATGCAAGCAGACGTTCTTCTGACAGGAGGACACACACATGGTTCATTAGGTTTTCACACAGCATGAGTTGGCGGGTCCATTATTTGGCCACCTTTTGTCCAGTTCCCAAAAGCTACAATCTAAAGATTTGTGAGATGTTTTATGTGGGGGTCGAGAGATGGTCTTGCTCTACGTCAGTGTGTGTGTGTGTGTGTGTGTGTGTGTGTGTGTGTGTGTGTGTGTGTGTGTGTGTGTGTGTGTGTGTGTGTGTGTGTGTGTGTGTGTGTGTGTGTGTGTGTGTGTGTGTGTGTGTGTGTGTACTCACATGAAAGCACATTGGGCAAAGGAGAGGTACTCCACCAGGATGTCCAGACCTCTGTTCTCATCGTTGAGGAATTCCCTGACCCACCTGTGTGTGACACGAAGGAAAAGGTTAACATAGGGCACTTTTTTGTGCCTTTATTGATAGTACAGTAGGTAGACAGGGAGAGAGAGATGGGGAGTGGCACGCAGCAAAGGCCATCGGGATCGGGACTCGAACCTGTGACGCGCTGTGAGGCTACATTGGAGCCTAAAGGTGCCCGGACCGCTAGGCCAGCGATCCAGGCCATGGGGCACCATTTTTTAACACGAGAAAATCAACCATCACATTCCTCACAACATAAGTCTTTTTTTTTAATGAGACAAAGCTTTTCTTTTTTTTTTACAGAAATCTTCTCCTCTGGGGGTCCCTGGCACAAAACCTTTTCAGATGGGAGTACGTGGCCAAATACATATCAATTTGGGGGTCCTTGACTTGAAAAAGTTTGAAAAACACTGTTTTAGGGTAATTCATGTGCAGATTGTGCATTTGTCCTCCCTTTCATTTTGTTCATGGCTAGTGTAAATATCCAGGTGTTTCAGATTTGTAAACTGACATGTGAGCATAAAATAAACACACCTTAAACACCCCATTAACCACACACCCACACCATTTAGGTTAATAATTTCACCCCTTAATGGAAGGTGGGTGATAAGGGTGGGATGGAGATAAGATAAAGAGAGAGAGAGAGAGAGAGAGAGAGAGAGAGAGAGAGAGAGTTAACTCAGGATCTTTCTGTGTGAGCAAGATAAAATAAGAGGAGGGAAGATGGAGAGAGTTGAGAAAGGAAGAAACTAAAGGGTGATTTATACTTCATTGCGCACCATAAATAGTCGATCTACAAGTTCACAACGCGTCGCAATGCGGCATGCTGTGAGCTAGTGGATCGGCTATTTTCTGTGCGCACTCTCAAGAGTGTGAGATGCACTATACTAGGACTGGCATATCTCTCTTGTTCCTCAGAGCTGCAGAAACCGTCTTGCAGGACTCTACATCTTCCTGCTAAACGCAGCTCAGAAGGGGGTCCCCCCCCCCCCCCAAACCCCCCCACCTTCCTTCCTTGACCTGACACAGAGAAAACTTGGCAAGAATGCGATGGAAAGTAAACGAGAGCAGGGCTTCAGATTTCCTCCCGGTTTAACTTTGCTTTTCTTGAGAGAGAGAGAGAGAGAGAGAGAGAGAGAGAGAGAGAGAGAGAGAGAGAGAGAGAGAGAGAGAGAGAGAGAGAGAGAGAGGGAGAGAAGTACAACTCCAAACAAAGGAATTCCCATTGCGATGAGAGAAAGAATGTGGAGGCATATGTTCTGGGAGAACTCGGCCCAGGTCGAACCCCTCCTGACAGCCACGGTATTTAGTCTGCCTCCCCCAAAGAGCCCCCCCCCCCCCCACACACACACACCCCCTCCGAGAAACCCCACGGGGACGACGTCGGGGTAGAAAAGGTTCTCAGAATAGACCTGAAGTGCTGTCTCACGAGGGACTGTCTCTTTCGGTAACACAAACCCCAGTTTGTCCAATGCTGGGTCAGGGGGAAAAGCAGACAGAAATATAAAAGCTTGCCAAAAGGTACAGAGGGGAGGAAAGGGGAGGAGGGAGGGGGGGGTGGAAGGAGGTGAGAAGAGGAACAGAGGAAAAGAAATGAGGCAGTGAGATTGAGTAGAGAGGCACAAATGGAGGGGGGGGGGGTTAAGGGGAGGTGCGCTTGATCATCAGTTTCCTGTCTACCAGCCCCCCTTTCCTCCCTCCCTCCCTGCCCCTCACTCATCTCCATGCAACCCCTCCACCCCCCACCCCCCCCCCCCACCCCCTCCACCCCCCTCGTCCTTTCCTGTCCAACCAGATGCTATTTCAGATTGTCTTGGCGATCTGAGAAATAACACATTCAGATCCACGCGCTCACGCACACACACACACACACGCACACGCGCACACACACACACACGCACACACGCACACACTATAAACAGGCCTCTGTTACACTTAAGCCAACCCGCCCAAGTCTGTCTTCTGAAAATAGCCGTCCTATTCTTCGCCTGTGAATCTTTCTGGGAAATACATTAGAATGGACTTTTATTGATGACGCTAAACGGAATAATGAGTTATTCTTGGCAAACCCTGAATGCTACGAAGGAAATCAAAGCCGCCTCGGACCTCTCTCTAGCTGGACTGAAGTGGCATGTTGCTATAGCACATTCATCATGGGGACATGTTGGTGACGGCTGATCGCCATGGGTCATGCATATGGATACCATAACGCACGTAGTGTACTGTATGGTACACAGTGTACCGCCTGAGTAACGCTATTGGGATGGACAGAATTGTATATACACTGTACAATATACATTCATAAGTATATTTACATTTACGTACATATATTCATAATATATATACCTGTTGGTAGAGTTTGGTCTCCCTGCTCTTCTATTGAGACATTTAGAATCTGTCAAAGTCACCCAGACACAGGATCTGACACAAATTTTGACCTGATGGTCAAGATACAATTTATCCCCTGAGCCAGCTCAATGGTAAAATGTCAGCACTTGCGCAGGAAACCGGGTTCAAATCCGGGGTAGAAGAGGAATGTTACATATAGTGCAGCTTTAATGTATTTTTACGTGAACCCCGGACAGTGTGGCGGGCCAAGCAACAATCAAAACGCATCGCTTCGCGCCACGTTTCGAACTTGCGCATCTGCTACTTTTAGATACTTTTATGTGACAATGTAGTGTGTTGAAGTAGGGCACTAATTTACAAAAAAAAAACACAAAAAGTTATTATGTAGATAAGAGGTTTCTAGCCCGACAGCAACGATATTACATGAAGGTATTTGCATTTCTCCCTGGGTTCAGTTGTAGTCAACCAGGCTTCCTGTCCCTCTGGCATACACACAACAGACCTTCCTGCTCCAACAGTATACGGGGGAGTGGACGAGCCTACGAGCACAATGGCTACCATCTGGGTGTTATGAGGACCAGCTCTATGAGGGGGAGAAGGAGAGAGCTTGGCAAGCCAGAACAATAGGAGAGATCTGGGCACCACCGGAAAAAACCTCCAGGGTCCACACACACACACACACACACACGGGAAAGAGCACGGAAAAGGTCGCTCTTCAGGAGATGTTTAGCTGCCCTTATAAACCGGCATCATATCCACCCGGTTAACCCATTAAGACCGGGAAAGCATCTGTCATTTAGCATTTTAACCACTTTAACCATTATCTTATACTTTGACAAAAACAATTTAAATCATGAAAATGAGTGCAAATCTTTGAATATATATATTTTTAAAGCGAACATTTGTGACACAAATCTTGGCTTCTGGGGATTCTACAAATGTCTTCTAAATCTTAACAGTTTTTTGAAAAAACTTATCTTGCTATAATCAGTGGTTCTCAAACTTTTTCATGTCAAGGACCCCCAAAATTATATGTATTTGGCCACGGACCCCCATCTGAAAATATTTTGTTCCAGGGACCACCCCAGAAGCAAAGATTTGAGTTAAAAATGTTCCCTTTAAGAAATATATATTCAAATATTTGCATAAATGTTCAATATTTTTCCAAAATAGCAGATCTAAAAGCTCATACCGCGGCACAATGAGCTTGTATGTCGGCTATTTTTGAATAGCCAAAGTATAAAATAATGGTTAAAGGAGTTACACAAATGCGTTCCCGGTTTGAATGGATTAACAGGTTTATAGGGTGGAGCTACTGCAGGCAGAGGAGGAAGTTATGGATGGTGGTGTGATTCTGGTCACTTTCTTCTATATCTGCTGGGGAAACTGGGTGGGAGGGTGGGTGGGAGGGGGGAGATGAGAGAGAGATTTACCCGATGTGGTTCGTCCTCAGCGATATCTCCAGCTCCCTCAAGACCTTAGTAGATTCCTGGACCCGCCTTCGGAACTTCTGCAACACATCATCAAAGCAGAGAGACTGTAAGAAGATGACTGAATAAATAAACCTATGCACTGCTCATGACAAATATGAATCTTTAGGTCATGGGTCTTCAACAGGGGGTCCGGGACCCCTAGGGGGTCCTCAGAGCTACTATAGGGGGTCCACCAAATCTTTGTGTGAGATTAACCATTAACCACTTGAACCCTAGCATCCCTATTCTGAGGGGAACATTGGCTGAAAATAGCAGATCTACAAGCTCACAACGCCTCGCAGCGCGAGGCGTTGTGAGCTTGTAGATCGGCTATTTTTGGCAAAGAGGTATAGGTGTAGAGGGAAAAAAGATAATAAAAAAATCTAAAACACAATTTTATACAATATAGAGGGGGTCCCTGCTTCATCTCTCTCTCTCTCAGCTAGGGGGTCCTTGGGCTGAAAACGTTGAAGACCCCTGCTTTAGGTGGTAAGATCTCAAGGTATACTGTATATTTAGATAGCCAGCTATAGCTGAAATAAAAGGAATTTTGATCCTGTTGAACAGTGCTTCTCAAACATTTTCTTCATGTCACAGAAATTGCTATGTATTTTGTTGTGGACCCCCACTTGAAAGGAGTTTGTGCCAGGGACCCCCATATAAGAGAAGATTTGTCAACATTTCATATCCATATCAATGGTGTTAACACTGACCTTTCGTGTGACTCCTGGGTCTAAATAACCTCGTAGTTTCTGGATGTAGGTGTGGGGTGGGTTCTTCACTTGAAACCTCTCCTGAAGAAGTACAGACAAATAAAGTATGGTAAGTAATTAAGTAAGCAAGTAAGTAGAAAGTCAGAAAGTAATCAGTGACATTTAACTTCAGACAATGGTAGACAAGGAAACATCTGCCTTTTTCTGTGGATCACTTCATGTGTCTCATGTGTTGGTGCAGATTTATAATGAAATCAGACGTACCTGATCACAGATTAGGTCCCACTTTTTTTCATTGTCATACTGTCTGAGGAGCCTGGCTTTGTCTGGAGGCAGATTCATGGAATTCTATGAACACAAAACCAAAATGCATTGTCATTTATTTACTTCTTACTATTTACACAGGAGTGGCGGTGACCGACTTTGTGGCCTTTTCTTAGAGGCAGAGCAAAAAACAACCTCTCCCCAAACCTTGGCTGTGGCATTGTGACCTCACTTCCTGTGTTGACGTTCAGCATCCTGTCACATGCGATCATCCACATCTCCTCTTTGCACGCTCAGGCGTCTGAACCGTTCAGGCTGCTCTGCACTTTCAACCACAGTGGCTGCTATCGCAGGAAAGGCCTATTACAAGACCTGTCATCTCTCCAGCCATAAAACTCTCTTCACACGTGAGAGGCCCAGAGGTAACCAGTCTATTATGGCTCAAATGAAATCCTAATGTTCTAATCTAATGGGCGTTGTGAGACCAGCCCACCTAAGCATCATAAGATGCTTCCCACGACCACTCTAAATGTAAACACAAACTATGTGACATAAGCTTTGGCTAATTACTCCAGAGGTTGGCAGGAGCTCGTAAACGGGGGTCAACGTGGAAATCCTAGAGCTGGGGGAAAGTGTAAAAATACGAGGATGATGTTCCGCCACCTCCTGAAAGTGAACGGCTCAGCGTTTCTCTTTGAAGAGACATGAGGGATTGTTTGCGCCAGGAGGACCCCCCGTTTACACTCGAATCTGACTGTGCCCCCGAGCCTCGCCACAAACTGCCAGTCAGCTTGACTTTTAACCCTCAGCTATAACTCAGGCTCCCATCCAAAGCCACAGCACACTGCCACTTTAACACAGGCCGGCCAAGACATGCTGTTCTCATGGGCATTTTAACATGAGTGCTGCCAGCATGTGGTTGATAGATGAAACAGCTCATATACTTTTTCCTATGGTATACTCACAATGACGCATAGAGGTGGAATATCATGGGATTTGTCTTTCTTTCTTTCTTTCTCTCTTTCTTTCCATTGACCATATTCACATGGCCGGCCATTTTGCTCCTGCATCATATTCAGGGGGTGGGAAACCCCACCCCGAATTCCCACCACATAGGGCCAAATTGGCCACGGTGTGGGCGATGGTGAATGATGTTGTTGACTGGAGTTATGAGGACAGCTATAGTGAATGCTTCTGTGCAGTCGGCTAACTACTGTGGTTGCCACTGACTCAGACATTCTACCCCGGGAAGACTTACATAAGACGGTGCCGTGTTTCACCGACACACACAATGACCGAACCCTGAATAAAGACTTTACATCACATAATAATAGCTACTACTGCTCTCACTGGTCAGAAACCACTTTCACACGTATTTACAGCAACTCTGTAATCACCAGTTCTTTGCAGGAGGTCGGCGGACAAGCCTATTAAAGGGGGCTGCGAAAATAGTACAATAAAAGGCCTGAGAAAACTATCTCCGCCTCCGACTGTAGTGGAAACCAGAGACAAAATGGTACATTAGGGCTCTTTGACATGGCTCGCCTTCCAAAACCCACACAGCAGAGAAGGGAACACAGAGACACCATGCATTCCAGATGTTCCAGAATTACGGGAGGAATGTGTCCTGTTTATAATCGTTACAAATTTGCTATAAATTCTCTCTCTCTCTCTCTCTCTCTCTCTCTCTCTCTCTCTCTCTCTCTCTCTCTCTCTCTCTCTCTCTCTCTCTCCCCACTTTTCTCTCCTGGGGGGGACTTTTTCTATAACAGAATCTTATGTTTAATCTATACTCCGTCGTATAACGGTGTCATGCGTCAAAAATAGCCACGCTCAAGTTCACAACGCGTTGCAAATGCAGCACATTGTGAGCTTGTAGATCAGCTATTTTAAGGCAGCATAAGTACATATAAACGAGGCTTTACTCTTTACACCTTGGACGGTGAACGTTGGTATCAGTCGGTATGTGCATTTTATTTGTCTGTCTCTCAGAATGTAGAGAAAGGACCAGAAACCACTGACACATGTTCATATGTAGGCTACAGCGTTGTACCAGCTCAGTGCTGCCTTGTGGTTATAGAGTGTCAAGCCTGGGTCGGATTGGGGGTAAGTCCCTGCGACATACTAGCGTCATGTCCAGGGGCTGTACAGTACTTGTACAACAAGCTGCCTCACGCTACAAAAAAAGGAGATAGGCTCCTGCCCTATGGGCCACATGGCTCGGCAAGGCTTACTTACTTACTTACAGCGATGTAACCTAGACACTAGACAGCACCAGAATTTATACATATTGGATATTATACAAAAACAATGATATTTTTGGATACACAACTGCAACAGCATAACTGTTTATGGTGCTGGTAGCATTATGAAGTGGAACAGATGCATTAGATTGAATGGTTGCTTGGGTGATGGAGCTTCCAGCCAGAACATAGCATTAGATATATTCATTATGCAGTAATTCTTATGATATTCTACCAATTCTTGAGTGAATGTTGTTTTTAGTCCAGGATACAGTATGTGACATGCATTTGGCTCGGACATGAACACGGCAATGATGAATGTTGTGATAAGCCCTGCTATCAGCTGCAGCATCTCTTTTCTTGGCCAGCCATGTATATTAAGAAAACGACCTTGGGGCAAACAGGCTCACTAATTTCACTAATTCAATACTGAGACTCCAGACAAATGCATATGCGCTTACTCCAGTGAGTCAATACAAAACAGCAAAACATTCTCTCAAACAGAAACCAAGTCTTCTGTTAGTAATTCAAATTGCAGTGCGTCATGCAAAAGTATTTCAGTTTAAAGTCATTCAACATTTCCTTAAGGGACTTTAGATACTGTACCTGCAAATAAAGAAGGATTACTCTTCAAACTACTTTAGATTGAGTGGCATCACAAGATGCACTAATCATGTTTGGTTTCAAGCTGCGCTTTGACAGTTACAGCCTCAGGTTCTGTAAACAGCACCTACAGGTGTTACTTTGAGCAGAGATGAGCGTTGTGCTTACGTCTGTTGAAAATCAGGAAAAAGCTGTTGACATGGGGGTATGGAGAAGGCGGTCTTTTCTGCTTCAAGGCAAGAGGGAGAGAGAGGATGTTTCCTTTCTGGCAAGATTTGGGTAATTCGAGCCAAGTAACCCAATTTAGCTAATTTCATTTCACTTTCTCCCTCAGTGATATAATCTTGAACTTCCTGTGTTTACAAGAAGCTTAGAAGTAGGTAGTCTTATATGGAGGACGCAGTATGAAAATGTAGCTTGTGGAGTTTTCGGCTCCTACTTCATCATTTTGGAAGGGGACAAAAATTACAAAAATGTTTCATGTTTGTTGTTACCATATTGCCCACATAATCTCCTCTCTGCAAGGCGTTTCTGCTTCGACCTGAGATCTCAAGTTGACAAGGATTCAATGTGCAGCTTTGTTTTGATTTGGTGCTGTGCCATTCCCATCCTTTGACATTTGAGCTATTTTTTTTCCCAATAGAAGGTTTCTAACAATGGCTGGTGGGCAGGGTCAATATGTGTCCCCTGGTGCTGTGAGGCACACAATATCAGGCGTTGAAAACAACCCCAGAGTACTGCACATGAACCAGACCAACTGGTTTTATATCATCACCATATTCCCAATCATTGGGTCTCCATTGTTAGGCAAGACACAGATGGTCAGTGTTTTACATAACAGGTGAGGAGAAAAACAGCCTTGCATATCGTACTAACGTCTATCACAGTCACACGAAATGTTAGTTGACAGTTAATTGACATACAAATAATTGAGATGAATTAGTTAATTGTGTTTTTTGGCATTGAACATTGGAACATATATTGGGCAGATATGACAAATAACTGAAATATACAAAGCCCATTACTGAAATACACAAAGCCATGTTGAAAGTGGTTAAAAAATTGTGGACATGGTGATGGAAATATGACATTTCTGTTCATTTCATCCAGCAGTTTTATACAGATGAATGGAAACTAATGATTATGCCAAAATAACTGCCTTTAATAATTGTGACAGGCCTTCCATCTCTTTTTTTGTATAAGCATATTGATTTATAACTGTACTGTTTTGTATGTCATGTTATGTGATGTGATGTACAGTATATTGCCTGATTTATTCTATGATGTACCGTACAGTATATTGTCTGACTACTGTTAGACTAAAGACATATTTCCACGGGTAGACAGTTAAGTATTCTTTTGCTGTTCTACCCCCCCCCCCCCCCCCCCTGACAACAATCAAATAGCCTATTCAAAAAAGTTAGGAAGTCAGAGAACAAATTGAGCTTCAAAAGTGGAATGGCAAAAATAATAAATGAAGGAGAATGAAAGAAACAGTGAGTGAACAGTGAATAGAAACACATGGAAGGATAAAATAATAGAGAAAAGGGGATCTTTGGGGAAAGGAGCTGAGCACAGGAGACACACTAGACCAGCCAATGGAAAGGATCTCAACTCCTAAAACAGAGACAGACACTTGAGAAAAAGGAGGGCTGAGACTCAACAGTCTGAGTGGCAGACTTGGTGTCGAGTTGCCGGATGAGGAGGGGAGAGCCATCAAGTCACGCACGCACGCACAGCCCTCCAAAAAACACACGAAAATGATGGAGAGCTCACCTACACTGTGAAATCCCGAGGGTTAATTCAACAACGAGAATGTACAAATGGTTCCGTTTGTACTCTCTCAGAGTTACGAATGGGTAAAAGGTCCATTTGTACACTGACTCTCCTCACCTTTAGTTTTAGTGTGTAGGAATCAGAGTCAACAAGGCAGCTCTCAGTCTGTCCTGGGTTGGAGTGCTCTTGCTGTGTGAATGTATGGATGTAAGTAAATGCAAGTCAGGGTTTTCCCTCAGGAAAAAGCGGTGGTTCTCAGTGGTTCTCAAGCAGTGGTCCGGGGACCACCAGTGGTGCTTGAGGGTGTTCCAGGTGGTCCCCAGCTAAATGACGGAGAGCTGTTAACCAAATGGACCCTTGGGTAGATCTTTAACTCTTGAGAGTGTAACACTGTGTTACACTCTCAAGAGTTAAGTAATTGTTAAACATCTGCATTACTTAATTAAATAATTGTTATTTAGATCAACGTTGGCCGGTTATCGCTCCTATGGTACCAACATCAATACAGCAGGGAATTGTGGACAAAATCGTATCCAACAAAATCAAAATATTCAAAGTTTTGGGTCTGAGAGGCTAAATCTCATCAAATGGTGGTCTGTGGCTCAAATGCCGAATAAATAATGGACCTTGATATGAAAAGGGTTGAAAACTAGGTGCTAAGTACCGAAGTGGGGTGCACATGCGCAGCATTGCGCATCACACACTGGATATGACACGATATGGACAAAATGACAAAATGTCATACCTCGAATGGACACTCTCCTGTGAGGGTAAATAGGGCGTGTGACGGGTTGGTGATGGAAAACACTTCTACACTATGCCATTGTGGTATATTTCTCTGATGTTTAGTCTCAGTGCTGACCAATTCCGCACTTCAAGGAGACAAAATGTCTTCCGCTGAGCTATGATGATGACGGAGCGCCCGCTTAGGCCGGTGAGATTGATATCGTTCCTACATGGACCACAGGATCTCAATAGGTGTCTCAATAGAAGAGCACGGAGCACCTCCAACCACTGCAGATGTACAGTACAGCTGTATTGAATTGACATACTCTACCACACAGATATATGTTTGTTTATCACTACACTTTGTGCACATCTTGTACTGCGTGCGGCATGCTATGGGGCAAATGCCTTTTTCATTGTTTTAACCCTTTAAGACCGGGGACACATCTGTGTCATTTTCAGATTTCTTTGGCTATTGAGCTTGTAAATCCAAATCGTTTTTTTTTCAAAAAATCATGAAAATGTATGCTAATCTTTATATATATTTTTAAAGCAAACTCAAATCTTTGCTTTTCTGGGGGTCTTAATGGGTTAAAATCTTTAGTTTTCTTAGTCCGCTCTGGGACATCAGAACTCTGGCTCACCTTATTTTAACGTTTTAAACGTGCACCGTCCCTGCCAAATAAACAACATAAAGTCAAGTAGTCAAGAGAGTGTCTCAAGTGAGGCATGCATATACAGTCTACTGTACAGACTGTGGAAATGATTTTCCTCTCAAAGGACAATAAATGATCTATCTTGCTGATATACAGTCGGGACTATCCACAGTCTCAGAGAGTTTATGATCTCCAACCCCAGCCAGAAGCACCACCAACGTAACGCTAAATGTGACAAATGGAGGAGAGGAACAGGATGCAACCACCCCCCCCCCCCCCCCCCCTCTCCCCCATCCCACAGCTCAGCACCGACGGCAGGATAAGACTCTACAGATACTGTACACCAAACCAAAATGGCACATTACTCACTCGACATGAACCTCCTATCTGCAGACCTTCCTCTGCTTCAGACAAAAATACAACTGGGAGGGGAAAAAAGAGAAGAGCAGAAGTCTGTGTCTGCAGAAGACACGGTGTGTTGTCTAAAAACAGTCGTCCCTGGATTGTTTCCAGGCATGCGACAGCAGTTCATTTTCTGCGAAACGTCTGCGGTAAATTCAGAGACACAGATAAAGGCCCAATAAAGTGCCATGTTTTGTCTAAATCTGTATAAATCCTATGAGTCACATTGAGCTATACCTCGCTAGGTGGGATTCTCTTTTTTGTTTTATAACAAAAAAGAGAACCCTGGGGGTCCCCGGACCCAACTTAGTTTAACCAATGATATAAAGTGTCTTGAGACACAGAATGAAATGTAATGTAATTGAATCGAATTGAAAATTCAGCTGAACAAATCTATCAGCGATTGGTTGTCAAAACTGAGCAAAGTCTCAGTTTTTTATGCACTTGTAGGAGTTGATTTTCTTTACAGAGACCAGGCCGTGTTGTCATTAGTTCAGATTGAAAGCGGGACAGAGCAATGGAAGGAGTGGGCGGGTCTGGGGAAAGATGTCACATTCAGTAGATGGACAGAGCAGGTTGAGATATCCAGACGCAGAACCCCAGACAACCCTCTGCACCCCCGGTCTTTCAGGTCAGGTTTATTAATATAAAGCACATTTAATACAACAAGTGTTGTACAGCATGTGAATTAAACAGCATAAAATATAACACAAGGTTAAAACATGAGTTAAAGTTAAAACTGCATAAATATAACTGATATACAAAGAACAGAAGAGGGGGGGAAAAGGGGCGTGCATGGCATGGAGAAGAGTTCAAACAAAGGCCAGGGAGAAAAGGTGTGCTTTGGAGACGATGTTAAGAAGCATCTGGTCAAAGGATCTAATGACCTGTCCTAGAGGCACCGAGGGGGCACGGTAACTCAGAGATATTAGGTGGTGGTGCTGGTCCGTTCAAAACCAACAATAAAAAACAAATAATAAAACTTTCAAATCAGCTCTGTGTCTGACTGGGAGCCAATGAAGGGAGGCCAGTATAGGGTGTGATGTGGTCCCACTTTTTAGGGGGGGCCAGTCAGGGAGTAAAGCGGGCGGTATTCTGGACAAGCTGCAAGCTGGAGAGGGAGGAGGTTCAAATTTCAAGGTGTTCTTTATTGTTACGTCTTGTGTACAGGTACATAAAAGAGTAAAAGATATTTTGTTCTTTGTGTTTGCAGATACACAAGTCCAGCTGGCATGAAATGAGGGCATGATTCACTATCTCCATATTGTGGACTGGAAGAAAGAAACTTGATTTCTGCCATAGCTGTCTAAGTTGGAAAAAGCTTCCCTCCCTCGTGGAGGGGTCCTGGAACACAAGACCCCGAGGCACAATTCCAATGATATAATCAACATGAAACAACACTGCACAAAATATAAATACACATCGAGTGCTGTACGTCTCAATAGGAGGTCTCCGTTCCAACTTTGAGCTTCTGTTTGAAAAAAAGCAGCCAGGCTGTATTATATGAGACAGCCAGCTCACTTCAGACAAACACATCAACCATCCCAGTCACTCACAAAGGAAAACACTATGGGCCTGCCAGTGGCGTGTGAGACAAGTCCTACACTTTGATGAAGGGTATTGTCTGGCAAGGATGGAAAAATTATCAAGCCGTTCGTCCCTGTCAGAAACTGGGCCCAAGAAAAGAAAATAACACGAGCACGGACTGAATATGTTTTCTTTTTGCATTTTTTACCAAGCACAATTTAAGCCCTCGCAATGGTGAAAACAAACCTAGAGTAGCGGTGACTAGATGTGGCTCGAGATAAATGTCTCCACTTGGAGGGGAAAAAATGAGAAAAAAAGAGAAAGTAAGTAACTGAGATTAGAGAATGTGCATTCCTCGGGCAATGAACAGATATGCTCACTTTCTGTACCCCTGTTTAACGATACAGTACCTGCTCATCTGATCGACTTACATTGTGAATGTGTGTGGTGAGGCTGATCAGGCCGAGCTGTGACCTGAAGCAAAGGCATCATCATTCACATCATTTCAAAGTAAACAGGGGTTAGGACAATGTTAGCGAATCAAACTCCCTGCCTGACACCAGCTAAAGATATACACTTACTATGCTGGCCTCTCACCCAATAGCATCCTTTGCCAGAGCTATTGTTTGGGCTTTCTTCTCTTCCTTGGCAGTGAAATACAATGAGGGGAGACGGGGCAGGAACCTCAGCTGTCGTCGCGTTCATCGTCATATGACTGCAGGGACTTCCTTAGCTCTTCAGGAAATCAAAAACCGCCCTGAGTGATGACTTTTTTTTGTTTGTTCGGAGGCTATTACGTGTGCAGTGTTGCGTACATGCACTCACATGTGTGTGTCTGTTTGAGCGCGTGCGTATATATGTTATGCGCAGTGGTGTAAAGTAACTAAGTACATTTACTCAGGTACTTAAGTACAATGTTGAGGTACTTTTACTTTACTGGAATATTTCCAATTGTCTATACTTTTAACATTAAAATTCAAACATTTTAGTACTTTTGGTACTTTAAATACATTTTGATACCAATACTTTTGTACTTTTACTCAAGTAAATTTTGAATTCCGGACTTTTACTTGTAACAGAGTACTTCTACATTGCAGTATTGATACTTTTACTTAAGTAAAACATTTGAGTACTTTTTCCACCACAGTGCGTGTATGTTATGTGTGTATGTTATGTGTGCGTGTTGGTTGTTAGTGTTTTTCCAGCTCCCAGGTAAATACCTGGTGAACTAAGAGCAGTGGAGCGGAGTGTGAGAAAACATTGGCCCCCTTTTCTCTGTAGCCGACATCTGATCACCCTGTCGCTCTTTTACGAGGTAACCCGAACCAGGCAATCACAACAAAGCCATGAGTCCTCCACAAAGACGCTGGGGGTACCAGAGAGGTCTACTGAGTGGGCCCTGCCACCTCACTTCCAATGAGAGAGATGGAGGAAGGGAGAGAGGGAAGGATGGAGGGAGGGAGGGCAAGAGCAGAAGAAAAGAGGGTTTGGTAATGGGAGCTTCATGGCACTTTATCACCCCACCATGCTAGTCCTTGTTTACAGAGCAAACATAAATTAGTCCTGTTGTGACACTAAGATATTAACATAACAGGTTAACTAGTGGGGTTGATGCTCTTCATTTAAATGCATAGATAAAGCGGCGGCCAAACCACATTCTTGACTCGCAAATCCTAAGTGAAAACATTCCAACGGCCTCAAACACAATAAACATAGCCAGGATTGTGTCCATTTCATTTCTCACTGATGTGGAAATAATGTTCCCCACAGCCATGAATTTCAATTCCTCATAGTTATTGAAACCATAAATGACTTTAATAATAGGCTATAGACAACATTATGTAATCCCCCTTAAACAGATGAACAACTCGAGTTTAAGGGCTGAAACAGCATTACAACACACATCAGAGTGTAAAACGTCCATGTCACTGTTGACGCAGCAGTTAACAGCGGCACATTTTGTGGCTGTGACGTGTGACGCTTTTAGCCTCTTAAATCCATTTTTTGCTCTGCTTTTACTGAGCCTCCAGTCTTCCCTCCCTCCACCCACCATCCATCCTTCTTTCCCTAGCCTTGTCTGGTTCTGGACCACCTCCATCACTCCCATGGGCACACCGCCCCAAGTCTATGACCTCTGAGTCAGTCTGTTTAAGAGAACTAACTTTTCCACCATAGTATAGTAGTGACCTTGCGCAACCAAAATGGCCATTCCATTGCTACAGAGCCAGTGAGATGCTGTTTTTAGGCTTTATTTATGCATAGGCTGATGCATCGTGTAGCGGCTGTAGCCTATACCATTCCACAAAATCCATGTGCTGATAATGTAATATTGAAAGACTTTTTTGATAAAGTCCATTTCAAGAAGTGAAACTATATTTACCACTCGTTTTATTTACTCGGGGATGTGGTGGGAGTGATCAACAGCAGTGATAGCACAAGTCAATTATCATCACAAGGTTCCTTTGAAGCCCAGCTTGTTTTGAGCTAGGCCAGAGATAAAGGAGCAAATGTCAAGGACAGGTCCTTCTGGAACAGCCAGATGTTCCCCAAGCTCCGAAAAAGAGTGAAACTGAAAAATGATCTTTTCTTTAAAATACACAGTTTGTCTAGGAAGCCGGTGTTTTTACATGGCTGATTTTGTGGTGTCCAAAACATAACAGTGACCGTAAAAGCTATTCCATCAATGCCACCTGACAAAACACTGTCACTGACGTGTTGCCCTTATGACGTGTGTGCACTTGTTTCTAAACAGGAAATTTTGGGGAAGCGGGAAATGTAACAAAGGTATAAGTAAGTAAGGTTACCAATGAGTTATAAACAAGCCACCACTACAATTGGTCATGAATCAGAGGTATTCATTCAGTCCACTGTAGCGGACATCCTGTTTGCTCTCCTCTGAGAGTGCACACGGCCCGGGGAAGCCACAGCCAGTGGATGATACACAAAGGGAATTTGAGGAATGCAGGTACATGAATGCCTCAATAACTCAGGCCGAGCCGGCCTTTTGACACACACACACACACACACACACACACACACACACACACACACACACACACACACACACACACACACACACACACACACACACACACACACACACACACACACACACACACACACACACTGCCTTGTTACTGTTGAAGGCCGCCTGAGCTGAAAAGACAACACATCTAAATCCTTAGCTCTGTAGAAGTAAAGGTTTAGCTGTAAAACAAAAATACATAGTTGGGGACTTTTTAGGGGTTGTTTTAAGGGTTTGAGAGAAAAGGCAATTGTAATAAAGGAATTAAAAGGAAACGGAGTCACCAGCCAGTCACCAGTGAAGTCACCAGCCATATGACGAGGAGAGTTTCCATCTAATGCCTTTATGCGTGATTGTCATTCATCACGATCTTATGACTGTAATAAGAAGCAACCAAAAAACGAAACAGAAAACAAATAGGGGGAAATCACATCAAAATAACCTGTCCCAAAATAACCCCAGAAGCAGAAGTAGAAACACGTGAGATACACACAGTATCCTCAGTGTTAATTTATCCATTTGTAACCGAGAGTGTACAAAATCGACCCATTTGGGTCCATTTGGTTGTTACACTCTCAGAGCTAAAGGAAGACTGAGGATTTTGCAGTGAACAGGGTGAGGATGATACAGTTTTGGGGCTTATGTAAGGCAAGGACCTGATAAATAATTACATCAGTGGTGTGTGCAGCTTCATGTAGCGGGGCGGTTAGCATGAAGCTGTAATCCATTAGCTCTTTAAGTGGATTTACAGCAGCTTGTCGCAGCGTCCACGTAAAAAGGACTGCAACAGCACAAAAGGCACCAGGGGACGAGGCCCCCCTCTCTAAAACAACACCGACTGACAGAGTCCCCATTGTATTGAGAAAGGAAACCACTTCTCCCAACCTTTAGAGCCTCGGTCGGTGCAGCTGCATCGGAGCAACATGCCAACCCCCACTGCCGTGATTGAACGCACGTGCACACACACACACACACACACACACACACACACACACACACACACACACACACACACACAACTGAGGAAACCGGCCTAACTGTGCATGCACAGTCGCGGCGTGCACGGGAACATAAAGAGTCTATATACAAACAAAATGACAAACATGTGTACTTTCTTCACACGTCGTACAGTAAATGGATCCACACCCCATGCACAGTCATTGATGTCAATATATAACTCGTGTCAGACAAAGTTGCTCTTTCTATGATTGGTTGCCATACAAATAAGTATACGTTATGTCAGCTCTTTCCATGAAAACAAAAAACGAAAACAAAACCAAGCTAAATACACGCAATTAGTCTGAAAATGTACTGTATATGCCTTCTGCTCTTGCACATTGTGACACTGCTTGCTGCTAAAGATATTATACCTGTCTTCTTAAGACATCTATCATACCTGCTGTTCTACCTGTAATTTAGCTTTATTACTATCTTATCTAACATTTAAAATGTTTTCTTCATTACATCAAGTATTTGAATTTCATTATTATTGCCTTGTTCTTGTATTGTGTTAGAGCAGTCTCTGTGGAACATTGTGCCACCAACTTTTCACTGCTTTGTACCTGTCCCCTGTATAAGTGACAAAAAATAATCCCTCTTGATTGTTGAGTTACAGCCAGCAGCTCAGCTGACTGACTTGCTTAATATAATCAACCACTCAGGTGGAACTCATGAAGGTTCTGTCCCCAAACACGACTTATGTGCTGCTATGTGGATGCACTATATATCTGTTCACACTCATTGCTCTTTTTAACTTGAAGGGACAGAAGCACTAAAAACGGACCATAAACCCAATAGCCCACATTGTAGGGGAATTGTAGCCTGCGGACAGAGCCAGAGAGCCAGGTGGACAGCCTGGAGCTGAAGTCTGCTGTCTGTCTGTGCTCCATCTATGAAACCAAGTTAGCACTGTGTGCACCAGTGTTGCCAGATTTTGTGAGAGAAATAAGGTCTATGAAAACAAGCCCAAAAGAAGCATCTATAGGCTACATGAGCCTATGTACAAACCTATGTACCTACCTATGTTCTACAAGCTCAACCTATGTTCTACAAGATCACAACGCGTCGCGATGCGACACGTTGTGAGCTTGTAGATCTGCTATTTTCTGGTAGGGTGGTCCCTGGCACAAATTATTTTTAGATGGGGGGCTTTGTGGACAAATACATATTAATTTGGGGGTCCTTGGCATGACAATGATTGAGAACCACTGGCTTAAACAACATTAGGAAACAAGCCCAAATAAGCAACTGCAATTTAGAAACAAGCCCAAAGAAACTCAACCCGCAACTACTAATATTTACAAGCAACTTTGCCCAAAGTCGCTTATAATAAGCAGACATGGCAACATTATGTGCGTGCACTCTGCTCCAATAATACCCCCAATCTCTCTCTCTCTCTCTCTCTCTCTCTCTCTCTCTCTCTCTCTGTTTTGGGCTTGGTGGTGAGTGAGCCAGATGTATGCACTCCCAACTTCAGGGGCACAACAAACAAACAAAGAACATGCAAAGAGCCCCCCCACACCCCCCTCTCACTCCCTCTTGGCTTCACTTCCAACCTCCTCTTTACAAAAGCAGAATGGCAGTGGTGGTAGTGTTTGGTGGAGGTTATGGGGGGGGAGAGAGAGAGAGAGAGAGAGAGAGAGAGAGAGATTGAGAGAGAGGGGTGGACATGCTGGTCACAGATACATAAAATGCAACCCCGGCCCAAACAAATGAAAATGATTTAGGTTTAATGTCCCCTGAACACTTCACACAGCTTGACTCCATTAGTTCCACTTGACTGACGTCTCTCAAACACTTCTGAGTTCTGACTCTCGACTCACGGTTCCCTTTTAATGCTTTAATGCTCTGCTCCCAAGGAATGACGGGGGTGTCACTGGGTCAGTAGCTTTAGGTTTAAGGTTTGATTACTCCTAAACCGGTACGTAACCCTCACGCTCTCCTGCCTTAATTTACCCTACACACATATCAGTGCACTCATGCAAAAGCAAAGAGACTTTATTTTTTGGGAAGAATAAAACCTGAACTAAGGAGTTGCATGGACACATCCGTGACGTGCATGATGCAACACCATGTCACACGGTAAAAGAAAAAGGATGTGGCGGCGTAGTTGAGTAGACTCAGACAAATCGGTTCGGATGGGTTTCCATCGCAATCACGTAGAGAAAATAATCATAAAGTCCCTCTGCAAACAGCTCTTAAATACGTGTGCGCTGTTTCAAAACGTTGGTAAAGTCATTACAACCCAGAACGGTGGCAGACAGCCAGTTCAAAGGGAATTTTCCCTCTCTCTCTCTCTCTCTCTCCCTCTCTCAGAGTTCTGCTGTGGCCTCAGCCTGGGCTAGACCGCAGGAATCCATGTGGTGCAGTCGCGCAGGACCACTTTGAAAGCGGATCCAAGGCAGTCGAGGCCTTCCACATACAGACATATACACCTCTCTGAGAGAATGGCACAACTACTACCATCACGCATCCTTTTCATAAGGAGGGAATTATTATGGAGGAGGTTGGCCCATACCAAGCCAGACCCACGGTGAGAGAGCTTGAGAGAGCTCTTCAGGGAATATTTTTTTTAAAAAGGTCAGGGAAATACAGCCTGGACGAATGAGTGAGAAGTTCCATTTGCGTTTTTGAATCCCACAAAACCGTACGGTTCAGGGATAAGTAAAAGGTTCTCTAGGAGAAGGGCGACTTATGCAAACGGAGGACCAGCTGTGCTCTTTGGCACTGCCTATAAACGTGTGTAGATATGGCTTATTCGTGGCTGTTTAAGCCTAATTCATACTTCATCGTGCTCATTGAAAACAACCGGTTTCAAATCTGTTATTTCGGCTAGCGACACATTGGGCCACAGGTATTACAGGGCTGTAGCTGAACCAGTGGCATTTATTAGGCCTGTAGCAGTCTCCAGTAACACAGATCTAATTGTAAAGGAAACTGACCACAACGGACCAATGGCTACAATACAATTTCCTCTGTAAAAGGAAAGGGGGGGAAGGGGGGGAACGGGGGGTGGGGGGGGTTGGACACTATGGGCAGCTGTTTCCAGCCGCAGACGACAGAGCCGAGTAGCTGAGGTAGCGGAGGTTGCCGGACAAAAGAACCAAAGGGGAGATGCCTTTAGCACATGCTGCCGGTTAAGGCTGGACTCAAGGCATTTTATTAGCGAGACCGCATGAAATAGTCTCTAATGTAACCCAGGGGTCTCTGTCCTCCCCACCCTCCAGTCTCACAGACAGAGCAGAGCGACCCTGGTAAAGTCATTAGCCCAGTCATATTACTACACTGGCAAAGACTGCGCCCGGCCATGACATCATTCATGACGGTCCGCTGTCATCCCAGTGGGATCCTCTGCACGCTTTGTCATCCATTACTCGACCACGCCAGCGTACAAGCCTGTGTGGGATGGGCTTATTATCTGTTTATAAATGTTCATTCATGGAAAATAATAATTAATGAACGGAAGGTTCATTTTGTTGAGGTTACTATATAGCAGTGGTTCTCAAACTTTTTCATGTCAAGGACCCCCAAATTGACACTTATTAGCCCGCGGACCCCCATTTGAAAAGATAAGCCAGGGACCCCAATAAGAGAAGGTTTATACGGCTTTCTAGCAGTGATTCTCAACCATTTTAATGTCAAGGACCCCCAGTTTGACATGTATTAGGCTACGGACCCCCATTTAATGGCATTTATACCTCTGGGACCTGAATTTATATGATAAAATCAATGTTAATTTAACTCTGAGAGTGTACAAATGGAACCAAATGGCCATTTGTACACTCTCAGAGTTACAGAACTATAAGGGTCCATTTGGTTCTTATCCATCATTTAGCTGGGGACCCCCTGGAACCGCCTCAAGTACCCCTGGGGGTCCCCGTACCCCACTTTGAGAACCAATGATATAGGCTATGCTAAATGATGCCTTTGTGAACAAAGTGGGACGAAATAAGCACAGTAAAGCAACAATCAAGAAATAACTTACCAAAGATATTCTTTTTGTTGTTGTTGTTGCGTAATGTGTATATTTGGCCAGGGACCTGTGGCTATGTAGTCAGAAAGCTTTCTTCCTGAACAGCCTCCAAACCCGAGACAAGATGCTTTGATGTACCTTTATCTCACAACAAGAGGCAGTCAGCGTGGTCCAAAAGCATTGTCCGATAAGGCCACTAAAATACACAAGCATGTCGGTCTTTTCCCACAAAGTAAAGGAAATCTGGAGCTACCGGAGGCTGTAAAAAGGAACTTGGAGAAGAGGAGAAAAAAAAGCAAAAGCATGGCTGAAACGGTCTACTGCGTTTTTTTGGCTAGCACTAGCAGTACATATCTTATAGTTAAAAAAGCAATGTCCCACCCAAAACATCAAGGGAAATATGACGATAGTCATATGGGACAACTAATACTGGTCTAAAAATAACTTTATTTGACCACCCACCTGACTCATGCAGTGTCTCGCGCGTGTGGGAGGGATGGAGAGTTGTCATCATCATAATAAGGGACACTTATGAAGCGTCAACAGTGTATAATCAAAATAGTTGAGACTTAGTACAGCAGTCAACAAGTGGGCAGTGAATGGCCTCTCGCTGAGCGCTTCTCTTGATATCGTGGCTTCGGTCCACAGTCGCTGATAGCTCTGGCAAGAAACCGATGGCCGCGTTCCAGAGTAGTGTAGCTCTCCCGAAACACAGAGAGGATCCACAAGGTATGCAACCATTTAGGATTGGAATGGTACAAAGTGGATGCCGGTGCTTTTGTTGCATCTTACTGTAATTAAGGTCTTAAATGGCTAAAAATTAAGGCTGGGTGTGGCTATGGAAAATAAACAGTTGTGAGCGAACCCTCCTGTGTTGCTGTTTAACATCAAATAGCAGGAAACCTACAGTATTTTAAGTACAAGCCTAAAAAATAAGTTTTCATGTAGTGTCTGAGAGCACCTGCTGTGATTACAAGGGTGTTGGCTGTCTAATTAATCACAGCCTAGTAGTGAAGCAACTTGCTGAACAAGCAGCATTAACTTGTAAAGTTAGATTTTGATCTTCTAGTTTGCATAGACCAGTGGTTTTCATTCTCAAAGTGGGGTTCCAAATGAACCCTTGCAGGTCTGTAACTCTCAGAGTTATGGGGGTCCTTGAAATTAAAAAGTTTGAGAACCACTGGCATAGTGGCATCTAATTAAAGTCCACCATGTTATCTATCAAATAAAAAAATTGAAACATCAACAAAGATCCTGATTTTGTAATATCTGATGTAGCATTCAAAAGTGTTTTCAGGTTTTTTTTTTTGGCCTTCTGACAGAGTATAAAGACTCCTCTTGAGTCTTGACTCTTGACACTACCATGTGTTGACAAATGGGAAGAGTGAGTGGGTGTTACTGTTGACTGTGCTGTGCTCATTATTACAAAGCGCTCACACAACTCCAGCCAGATATCCTCGCCTTGAAAATAGCCGATCTACAAGCTCACATCGGGTCGTGGACAGTGGTGTAGAGTAACTAAGTACAGTACATTTACTCAAGTACTATACTTTTTTACAATTTTGAGGTATTTTTACTTTACTCGAGTACTTCCAATTTTGTATACTTCTTTCTTTTCAAGATCTTTTTATTCTACTCTACTTTTTCCACTACTTCCCTCCTCTAGTCTAGTCTCGCCTGATGTGAAGATGGTGAGAGGAGGAGAGGAGAGGAGAGGAGAGGAAAGGGGGTGGTGGGTGGTACTCTTTACGATTTCTCGGGTGTGGGAGTTTTGGGGGAATTCAGAAAATGTTGTTATCAGATTTGTTTTTTCTCAAAGCCGGGTAAAGAAAAAAGACTTGGCACAAACGAAGGAATTCCATATTAAACGCTTTAAAATGTCATTTATTTTTGGTTGGTTGGAATCATAGGTTGGAATAAATCGTAGGCTAGGGCTAGGCTACTACGCGCATGACTTCAGTCAAAAGCGCACAGTCAGTGGTGGAAAAAGCAGTACATTTTTTTCCTTAAGTAAAAGCAGCAATAATGCAATGTAGAAATACTCTGTTAAAAGTAAAAATCCGGTATTCAAATTTGACTTGAGTAAAAGTACAAAGGTTTTGGCATCAAAATATACTTATAAAGTACCAAAAGTAAAAGTACTCATTATGCAGAATGTCCCATTTCAAGTTTTCAAATGCATAAAATGTATAAAAATCTTTTGCAAATAGCAGATCTACAAGATCAATGTGAGCTTGTAGATCTGCTATTTTCAAATTGCCGAAATGCATATAGGACTGAAGTGGGTAATTTATGTTTCGTAATAATAATCAAAATCTACAAAGTAACCAGTAACTATAAGTTTTCAAATAATTGTAATGCAGTAAAAGTACAATATTTGCCTCTGAGATTAGAGAGTAGAAGTAAAATAACTGAAAATTGAAAATGCTCCAGTAAAGTAAAAAAAAAAAAAAAAAAAAAACTTAAAATTGTACTTGAGTACAGTACTTGAGTAAATGTACTTAGTTACTTTACACCACTGACTTTAGGGGAGACAAAAGAACCACAGGAGGAGAGAGAGAGGGTGAACAGCAGGAGGAGACTTGGGGGTGGATCACTGCACAGGTCGGCTCATTCATTGAAAAACATCAACAAGTCACATTCAACATTTAAGGCAAAATTGTGTACAATGTTGGGGGAAAAAAGCTTATTTATGGAATCGATGTCTCTATAGGCTGAATAACGGAACCACACAAACTCCCTGTTCAGATCACTGACAGCACTTGTTGTTGTAATGATGTGTGGTACTGGTTAGTAGCACAACTTTTACAGTTTAAATGTCATTATGTTTATAGCCTATATTACACAGTTTTGAATGACTCGAAACAATCAATCAATCAATCAATCAATCAATCAATCAATCAAATCAATCAAAAGAAGACAGGCTGTTAAATTATGCTAGAAAATACTTGTCTGGTTGATGGATGCCACACTGACATAACGTTAGCACACAAACCATAGTGGTTCTCAAATTTACCCTTAAATGTCTGTAACTCTGACAGTGTACAAATGGAACCAAATGGACCCTAACGGGTCCATTTGGTTCCATTTGTACACTGATCAGAGTTAAGGGGGGGTCCTTGGAAAGTAAAAGTTTGAGAACCACTGGCCTTTACAATACAATGCATGACATTTAAAGAACTTACCAATACGATGGCGAACTTCTCCTCCAGCTCCGTGGGGTCAGGCATGGGCACCTTCAATGGCATTATATTATGATGCTTCATCGACTCCGACGACTGATGGCCATCCACACTTTCAATATTCCCCATTTTTCCCGAAAAAAAAGTACAAAAGTGCTACTCCAGTTTACTTCTTGAAATAAAGTTTGTAACCTTCTTCTTTCTGTGGTATATATTCCACAAGAAAAGAAAACTTCAAATTCAGCAGAGCATTACTCCGCAAAAACCGCCACTCTTCAGTGAAGCCAGATTGAAAAAAGAAGAAAAAAAGAAATATTCAAATTCAAATAAATCTTCAAATTCAGCTGAGCATTACTCCAAAATCAGCCACTTCTTCTGTGAAGCCAGATTAAAAGCTGACAACGCAGCAGTTTCATATTACTGTAAAAAAAAAGTGCCATGCACTGCTCTTGGTTACTGTGTAGCAGCCTATACGGTTACAGTGTATCCAACTGTAGCTACTTTACCCTTAGAAACTTACTTTCTTCCCCAAAAAGTAACAAAAAGGAGAATTGTGCTTTGTTATTCCAAAAATGCGCTCGGGTTGACCTGGCCAATCCATATCTTTTGATGATCCTCTCAACAGATAACTTCCTATTAGTCCTGACAAACAGTTGCTTCTTTTAGCTGCTTCAGAAGTTAGTTCTGTTGGCTACGTTGTGTTTCCATTCATTATTGTTGTGAGATCCAGATTCATGGGGTTATTCTATTCGATGCTGCCTCCACGCAGAGGGCAGTCTGAAACCTGTTGCCCCACCCCCTCGCTAAGAAAGAAAGCCTCCCCATTGATGCAGCTGATTGTCTATCACTCCCACTGCTCTCTCTCTCTCTCTCTCTCTCTCTCTCTCTCTCTCTCTCTCTCTCTCTCTCTCTCTCTCTCTCTCTCTCTCTCTCTCTCTCTCTCTCTCTCTCCCTCTCCTCCCTCTCTCTCTCTCTCTCTCTCTCTCTCTCTCTCTCTCTCTCTCTCTCTCTCTCTCTCTCTCTCTCTCTCTTCTCTCTCTCTCTCTCTCTCTCTCTCTCTCTCCACATCTGTCGGCGGTGAGCTCCTTACAGCTGGATGGATTGTTTAAACTCTGCATCAGCACTTTATCGCGACCTGGTGGCGAGCCAACGACATTTCATTGATCAAAAAGCTACTTATGAAATATGACCAATATCATAAGTCTGTCCCCCTTTCCTCATAGAAGGGACATAGAAGGGACACACGTCATGCGAAGCCCGGCCATTCAGATTTCAACCACTAGGGGTCTGGCAGTACCAGGTCTCCTGGTTCTAGTTTGTGTTATCCTTTTAGCGCCATTGTATAATCGTACCACTGTACTATTTGCAAACTGTTAATAAAGTATGCATATATATGGCTGTATCAGGTTTATTTATGGTTATGTCTGAGTCATAGTGACATGCCTATATATGGCTGTATCGGGTTTGTTTATGGTTATGTCTGAGTCATAGTGACATGCCTAAATATGAGCATGTCACTATGACTCAGACATAACTGAGTCATAGTGACATGCCCATGAATTTCCCCCTGTGAGATCAGTACTAGTCCTCAAAATTTCTCAATGGGAGAGTATCCAGTAGTAGTATATCGTTATAACACACTTTACCATGCAGATTGATTAAAGTAACATTTTATTAACTAAAATAAGTTCCAGAGTGCAGCTTTAAGACCTCTGTGCTCATCCTCTTTGGCAAAAAGACCATGCAATAATAAGAAAAACAGTGGGTGACTCAGAATGCAGAGTTTATTCAACAATGTCAGAGCAGGCACATGATGAGGTTCACAAGTTATGTCAAAGCACAGCAGTTTCTTAAATTGTTTATACCACTATTTCCTTATTTCCATTACCACAAACTAATTCTGTTGAGCTCAAGCAGTGAGGTGGAGGTGGAGCGACAATAACTTATTTTGCCACGTAATTGCATGCTTATCTCACTATAATGGCTAAGGGTTCTAGCTGCTATGTTTGAAAACGGCTCATAAACACGACTCAATGGCGTTCAGCGTTATCCTGTTGGATTTGGCACTACAGTACGATCACGTACAAGCACAATCAGTGGTGGAGAGTAACTAATTACATTTACTCAAGTACTGTACTTAGGTACAATTTTGAGGTGCTTTTACTTTACTTGAGTATTTCCAATGTTCAATACTTTTACTTCTACTCCACTACAACACATATTGTACTTTTTACTCCACTACAATTATTTGAACACTTTAGTTACTAGTTACTTATTATTACAAAACATACATTAACCACTTCAGCCCTATTTCAACTTTGGCTATTTGAAAATAGCCGATCTACAAGCTCACAACTTGTAGATCTGCTATTTTCAAAAGATTTGAATACATTTCATACATATGATATGTTGTGAAACAGGACATGAGTACTTTTACTTTTGGTACTTTAAATATATTTTGATGCCAATACTTTTGTACCTTTACTCAAGTCAATTTTGACTTGTACAGTAGTATTTCTACATTGCAGTATTGATACTTTTTACTTAAGTAAAAACATTTAGTACTTTTTCCACCACTGAGCACAATGAATCCTGGGACTAAGAACACTGGGTGATATGTCTCTAATGTTCAGAAAATATATCTCTTCAAAGCACAGTGATTTAGACTTATCTGCTTACAGTATCTCGCATCTTATTTTCAGTGGCACGTGTGACGGTCCTTAATACTTGTACCTGAATTAGAAAAAACAACCATCAGATGCATCTACGTATTTAAAACATATAAAACTCCTTCATTTTTGGAACATAAACATTTTTTTAAAAATTGTGCACAGTCGAGTAATACATAAGGCAAATATATATATAAACACATATACACATAAAGTAATTTCAGGGAATTGTTTCGAGTGCATAGAAAATAAAATTAAAAAGGATTCATTTTCAGTTTCATAGTCACATGGTCAAACCTTGGAATATCGTCACTGTCGGGGCGGGAAACTTTGTCCAAATCTGTTACTTTTCAAGGAAATGGAAAAAAAATAACCTGTGTTCCAATGGATCCAAGGTAGATATTATAGTCACAAGCACTTGTTAATACTTTCATTGGTTAAATATTCATTTAAAAAAGGTTAGTCTGGTGCTGAGCGAAAAACCAAACAGACTAGAAAAACGCTTGCACACGGTTGGTTGGGCTCCAGTTTACATCAATTAATTTAACATGCACCCACAAAGTGTGTGACGTTTCGAGCTGAAGCTCTTCACCAAAAGAGTAGCCTATATAGTTATAAATATTTATAAAACCCACAGACAATTATCATTTTATATATATAGCACAAATAGAAGCTCTACAAGCTCACAACGTGTTGCATTCTGATGCGTTGAGATTGTAGATTGGCTATTTTCGCTACATTTGCACAACAAGGTCATGCAACAAAGTATCAACTAATAGAGCATGAATGGTGTATGAGTAAAACTTTTTTTTTTTAAGATACAAGGTTTATGTCCGACAGTGAGGATATCCAGGTATACATCAGCATGATCACAGCACAGGCCCTTTGTGCGAATAACATTTGAAGAAGACTTTAAAAGTGCTTTATCACACACACACATAACCTTTGTAACGTTTGCAACACGGTTGCATTATTTAATATCTATACAGCCAAAATATGCTACTGAAAACTTGGTCCTTAAATGGCGTGAGTTCTGCACGCCACACCTAACACCGTATGAATGGTAAGCTACGTGACCTTCATGAATACTGTGTTGTTGTCGTGGGGATGAGGAGCCATTATTATAATGTTTCTTCAGTAATGGTCCCATTGCACATAAGCTGAATAAACAGACAAACACACGCAAACACACACACGCGCACAAACACAGTACACAGAAGCAACACTTAAGGTAACGTTGTACTGAAGATCAAGCATCGATTCATCTAGTTGACGTCTGCCACCAAGTCAAACCTGAAAAAAGAGAAACACATAAGAATCTTAAACAGACACCTCCATTATTCAGACCACCGTGAAATTGAGGTGTTGAGCCAAAAACTAAACATTTCAAGCTAAATTCGGAGCAAATATTCCGTATTGTGTAGAACACTGGTTCTCAACATGGGGCCTGGGGACCCCCAGGGTTCCTCGGGGGTTTTCCAGGGTTCCCAGCTAATGATTGATAGTTAGGAAACAAATGGAACCTTTGTCCATTCTGTAGTCGATTGGTCCTCAACATGGGGTCCAGGGACCCCCAGGGGTCCTTGGGGGGCGGGGGGGGTTTCATGGGTCCCCGGGCTAACGATTGAGAGTTAGGGAACCAAATGGACCCTTTGTTCATCTGTACACTCAGAGTTACATTCTTGTATATTGAGGTCCCAGAGATATACATCTTATACCGTGGCCATCAATCTTGGCGTTCCTTGACATTAATTATTCAAAAATGTTCAAACACTTTTACAGATTTTTCTCAAAAAATAGCAGATGTACAAGCTCGCAGCGCGGCACGAAGTGACGCGCTGTGAGCTTGCAAATCTGCTATTTTTAAATAGCCAAGGTAACAGATTTTGCTGGGGACCCCCTGGAACCCCTCCAAGGACCCCTGGGGGTCCCCGGACCCCACTTTGAGAACCAATGGTGTAGTCACATGTAGTAAACATGCTTACCATTGTGTGACAACACTCTTCAGGTCAAGCTGATCCAGATCCAGCTGTAACTGTGGAAAACAAGAGAAAACGAGAGGTGATTCTTTCCATACCTCTCTAACACACAGTTTCTAAAACCTTTACAGCTCATGACCCAAAATAGAAAGCTAACAAAGCTAAAAAGAAATACAGCAATTAATTAACCACTTCAGCCCTATTTCAAAAATATTTGTTTAAAAAATGTTTGTGAAAGAAATTAATACATTAAAATTTCTGGAAAAATATTTAATTTATTTTCAAAAAGTTCTGATTATATATATATATTTTTTTTTAAATGGTCCATGACCTAAAGATGGGTCCTGACCCATTGTTTGGGAACCATTGCAGCCGTATTGCATCCGCTACATCACAAATTAATTGGTATTGAGAGTTTATGATCAAAGTTTAAAAATACATTTTATCATTGACAGTTTACAAGATGAAATACATTCACAAATGGAAGACAAAGCATGTGGAAAGGGATGCAAACCGTTCATGAGAGAGACAGATGGACAAGGACAGGACCGAGTACAATACCCTACTGTATACGATACGTCGCCAAGGTTGCGTTAATTCTTCCGCAGAACCGGTCTGACCCCCAGCGCTGGGTGTGGCGTTTTGTGGAAACCAAAAAGTGGAAGAACCAATCAGCGTCTGCGTTCAGGGCCCTGTAATTGACAGATGCTGATTCGCCCTTCCACTTTCTGGTTTCTGCAAAACACCCACCAAGTGCTTTGGTTTGCAGAAGACACATGATAATGTGAATTCACACGACCAGGATGGTTTCCAAGGCTAAATATCTATGCATACACCAGTGATTCTCACTTTTGTTTTCTTTTTTCAAGGACCCCCAATTTGATATACAAAACCAGTTTTGATGTAGGACAATCTAAGTACATTATTGTTGTTAGACATGATTTGGTTCAATATGGTCTGCCAGGTCCAGACTCCAGGGGACCCCCAGGGGTCCTTGGAGGGGTACCAATTGGTCCCCAGCAAAATGTGTTAATATAGTGTCACAGTTATTTTAACCACTTTAACCCTTTTATACTTGGCTATTCAAAAATAGCAGATATACAAGCTCATTGTAGAGCACTTGTGTGCGGCACTTGTAGATCTGCTATTTTTGAAAAATCTTGAAAATGTGTGCAAATATTTGCATACGTATATATTTTGAAAGCGATTTTTTTCAAACTCAAATGCTTTGCTTCTGGGGGTCCCTCGGAGTCGCACAAAACAATTTGGGGGTCCTTGGCATGAAAAAGTTTGAGAACCACTGGTGCAGAGAGACAGGAAACCAAGGGCAGAGAGACGTGCAGGCAGGCTTGCACAGCACTCATTAGGAGCAAAATGTTCTGTGAACTAATTGGCCCCCAGACACCAGGTAACCCCTAAACCCCTCCATCTGTGTACCTTGCCAATAAGCTCCCTCTCCCTGCTCATGAAGGAGACGCTGTTCTTCACGGACAGTTCCAGTCTTCTCTGGGAGGACTCTTCCAGAGATAAGTCAAAGTCAAACCTGCATAATCACACAATGAAACAAAGAAACCGATGATTCATGGTTGTTTGTATACAGTTTGTTGCTTGTTGTTCTATGTCTCAAGGTGGACCATAATGGAAAGAAGCTTTTGGATTTTTTAGCGGCGCTAAGCGCTCTATACCTTTAGGTATAGAGCGGATCCTGCTCTATACCTGACTTTGTCCGTGTTCACCGTCAACGCTCTGATTGGTCAGACCCGTCAACGCTCTGATTGGTCAGACCCGTCAACGCTCTGATTGGTCAGACCCGTCAACGCTCTGATTGGTCAGACCCGTCAACGCTCTGATTGGTCAAGCTTCACGTGACACATGGCTATAAACACATTATAAACACATATCGATGACAAAATGTATCAAAGGCGCCGCTACCTTCACACAGGGTGTGATTTTTTTGTGTATAATCCACGTTGGCGTTTTCCTAAATAGTGACATTGTTCACTGCCAATACAGTATTCTATCTATCTATCTATGATTAATATGTAATCAATCAAAAACCGGACTGAATACCATATACCAGGGGTCTTCAACAGGGGGTCCGGGACCCCTAGGGGGCACTCAGAGTTACTACAGGGGGTCCTTCTTTGTGTGATATGATTATTTTTTTTACATTAACCACTTGAACCCTAGCATCCCTTTTCCTGAGGAGAACTTTAGCCAAAAATAGTCGACGTACAAGCCCACAACGCCTCGCGCTGCGAGGCGTTGTGAGCTTGTAGATCGGCTATTTTTGGCAAAGAGGTGTAGGTGTAGAGGGAAAAAAGAGCAGACCAAGTAAACAAAAAAGGTCTAATCTGAAACAAAATGTTATACGATATAGAGGGGGTCCCTGCTTCATCTCTCTCTCAGCTAGGGGGTCCTTGGCCTGAAAACGTTGAAAACCCCTGCCATATACAACGCACTGACTTTTTCTTATTTCTTTGTGTTGTTTATCACCTTAACGTCCATAAGTTTCTCATGCACAGTATACGTCGGCTGCTATGCTCATCATGCACCTCCTGTCTCACCTCTCGTTGAATTCGGGGTTTAGGTCTCTCTTCTTGGTGACGGTCTTCCTCTTCGTGGCCCCCTTCTTGTCAGGAAGGAGCGTGAAGGTTACGTAAGGATCTGCGCTTTCCTTGGAACAGGCGGCGAGGGCCCTGTGGATTCACAGAGAGCACACACAGTACAGTACACAGCTTAGGACGGTGCCACCAACTTCCTGAGGACAAGCAAAACAATGCACAGATTCTATAAGGAACACAACACAGTAGGTCTTTGTTTTGCAGGCATAGCCTACTACAGTATGTGCTAGCTAAATGAGCAAACAGTGGCTGTATTGAGAGCATGTGTTGCATGTATTGTTGTTGTGATGTCATGTTGTCATGTTGTTTAGTGTTCTTTTGTTGAAGAGGACCGCCATGGAAATAAGCCCTCTGGCTTTATTGTGTTTTCTTCCTCTGTGATGCATTGACTGTATGTCGGAAAGTGCTCTTGTGCTCTTTTTTTTATGTCACCAAATAAAATCAATCAATCAATAAATCAATCATTCAAAGACCTGCAGGAATGGACGGTGATGTGAAGCCTGCTCTCCTCTAGGGAATAGCCAATGGTCAGCTTCACCTGGCCAGCTCCAATGCCGTGCTCAGCACCTCTGAAGAGACAACCATGGACAATCGGATTGTTAGTTCATTCACATTACGGCAGTGGTTCTCAAACCTTTTCTGAATCAGGGCCCAGTTGAACATCTCAAAAGCATTCGCGGCAGAATGGCTGTCGTGTTAAGTGGTCAGATGGGTGGGCTGCTTGGGTTCTGGCTTGGATCAACGGAACCAACGTAGTGTATACTTTAAGTTGCGTATTTACTGGTATCACAATGAAAACTAGTTTTTCAAGGTTTTAAAGAGAAAAACGAATGTACATTTATTTACATAAATTATTTTATATTAAAGGGATTGTAGGCAAGTTCAGAAAAAAAGAAAGAAAAAAAAACTGTTGTCAAACACCTTCTCTCTTAAATCTTAATGTTTTGCCAATTGTTTGAGAGCCCACTTGCAATATCCTCAACCCCCCCCCCAGCCCACAGGTTGACAGCCCCTCCATCACTGCATCAAAACCTTCAAATCAGAACAGACACTTCCAAGCAGTAGACACAGAGAATTAGCACATGTTTACATGATTGTTACAGCTACTGTACAGTGGAGACAAACAATACGCAGACAATGGACGCATTGACGCAAGTATAGTGTGCGTGTGTGTGTACAGAAATAGCAGGACGATGATGTAACACTGTGAGTGAGTGAGTGAGTGAGTGAGTGAGTGAGTGTGTGCGTGCGTGCGTGCGTGCGTGCGTGCGTGCGTGCGTGCGTGCGTGCGTGCGTGCGTGCGTGCGTTCGACAGAGACTCACACAGCGAGGCTGCCCCTGTGTCTGAGGTCTAGATGGGACGGGTCCCATTTGGGAATGACCTCCTCCACGCTGATATCAGACTCCTCCCCCTTACGACCCACTGCCAGCTGAGTGTCCAAGACCTGCAAGTCACATGGTCAGTTAGTCTCTGGATATGAAGCTGTTAAACCACAAGTCATCAGAAATGTGTAATAATGAGCATGCAGGACATAGTAGTAATATTATTGTGCTGTAGACAGTACATCGTTGTTTTCGGTCAGAAACAACCTTGTACAGTATGTCCAGTGTTACTTTTCAGGAAATGAACAAAATCACCTGTGTTCCAATGGATCCAATCAATGTTGTCACAAGCTCTTGTTAAAACGTTTCTTTGGTTCAATATTTATAAAACCCACGGTCACACAAAATCTTCAAAAATAGCTAAAAATAATCTACAAGCCCCCCAAAAAAGACTTAGAAAGGTGAACACATACATCAGAGACAGTGTAGTGCCTCAGTAAACTACAGTAGGATCACAGGTAAACCAAGAACCTCAGCATCAGTCTAAACAATATACTATATCCCAAACATAAAAAGTTTGGGAACCACTTATCTAAATGACATCTTTAACATTGTGGTCAAACAACGGTTGGATGGTATCAAGCTGCGACACAGATTGTGTCCCAGTGGGGACACAGAGAGAACAGCGTGTCCCAGCGGGGACACAGAGAGAGAACAGGCAGTACCTTGAGCGTGGCCCTCAGTAAGACCTGGCTCTCTGGCAGAGCTCCGTCCAGACTGAGCCAACGGTCCAGCACCAAGCCCTGCTCAGCCAGCACCTCTCTGAGAGGGAGGGTCACTGAACCCAGGGCCTGGCCCCAGCTGTGGGAAAGCTATATGCACACACACACACACACGCACGCAAGAGCACACACGCACACACGCACGCACGCACGCACGCACGCACGCACGCACGCACGCACGCACGCACGCACGCACACACACACACACGCACGAACGAGCACACACACACAAGTATATAAAGTGTTGAAGTGGTTATATGTATGTTTTGTAATAATAATCAAAATCTGAAAAGTAACTAGTAACTAAAGTTATCAAATATTTGTAGTGGAGTAAAAGTACAATATTTGGTTCTGAGATGTAGTGGAGTAAAATTGGAAGTAAATCTAAGCACACACATTGAATTGAAGAGTTGAATCGACCCAAACAATACTAATTCAACTTTGTCTCTCACCTTGACCGTAAGGATGTCTTCCCTGGGGTCACGAACCAGGAAGTGAAAGGCTTCATCCCACCGAGGGGACATGGAACGGTCACAAACCTTGGAGAGAACCGAAAATGGTCAATAATGTCCTCAAAGAACAAAAGCACAGTTTTCTTGCTTACAGAATTTCAGCTAGGGGTTAAAGGGATAGTTCACCCCCAAAATGACTTTGTTTTCTATCGATTAATCACCCCATGGAAACTTTTCGTCGTATTCCTAAGCCAATAATTTGATGACCGGCAGCGGTTCCGGTAGGACACACAAAGTGTCTCCTTTGAGTCTGTCTGAACCGCTGCCCACCGGTCCGCTGGTCATCAAATTATTGGCTTAGGAATGGGACAAAAACAAAAAAATATCCATGAATTCAAGTCTCCATGGGGTGACAAATCGATAGAAAAAAGCATTTTCTTTGGGTAAACTATTCCTTTAATGATTGACTACCTTGGTTCTGTATGAAGTGCCTTTGAGGATAATCTCTGCTCCGACTTTCGGCTCCTTTCCACTCTTCTTCAACTGAGAACGTATTAAAAAAGAATAATGTACACCAGAAAGATCAACAGCATCACATAAAAACGTTAAAACAGACATGACATCACCAGCAGTGATTTAATATGAGAATCAAGGCATACCAACAATTGTATTCTACAGTGCTCTAAGCAACACAACAGTGAGCGTACGTATTAATGTGCGTCTGGATTCCTTTGGGGCATGGAAATCCCCGTCACCATAAACAGCAAATAATGGAACCCGTGGGAACCATAACTATGAGCTCACCGGCAGGCCGTGGGCACGCTCCACATACACAAACAGCACAGCTGCTGATGGCACCACCTTGTTCAGGAAGGACTGCTGCGACTGGTACTGTAAAACCTTGGAGAGAGAAAGGCACATCATCTCATAAGCCCCTAGATTAGACCAAAGATTGGAACCAACGAGACAAAATCGTTTTAATTTGATCAGGGACGTGCACAGATAGACTCTAGGTGGTGCTAGAGCACCTGCCCTTTGCCCTCTTGACCAGAAGTGCCCTTTTGAAAGAAACTTTTTTTTTTCCAGTTTACAGCAGGGGTCTTCAACAGGGGGTCCTCAGAGTTACTACAGGGGGTCCGCCAAATCTTTATGTGATATGGTTTTTCTTTTTACCATAACCACTCGAAACCTAGCATCCCTTTTCTGAGGAGAACTTTAGCCAAAAATAGCCGATCTACAAGCCCACAACGCCTCGCGCTGCGAGGCGTTGTGGGCTTGTAGATCGGCTATTTTTGGCAAAGAGGTATAGGTGTAGAGGGAAAAAAGAGAATACCAAGTAAACACAAAAAAGTATAATTTACTTGAGCACCTGCCCCTCAAAATGTCTGTGCACGCCACTGAATTTGATAATCACATTAAGCGCCTTTTATAAAGGGAAAGCGCTAGCCTAAAAAAAGCATCTTTTCTGCTGAAAATGAGAAAGGAAAAAAAAGAAAAGAGGGGTGGGGTGGGGGAGGTGAAAGTACAGAATATTGACAACAACGTTTTAAACTTAGTAGGTGTAGACGTGAAATGAATGAAGACTGAGCAACTGCATGGCATATTTCTCGCCTAAAATGTATGGATCTTTTATAGAGAAGCTGCCAGGCCAACACCAACTTTGTCTGTGTCTGTCCTCGCCGGCTGTCACCTCTCTCCTCCTGGCAGCTGCATTGCTGCTGCCTTTCACTATATGGAGCAGTGCAGCTGACTCTGGTGATTGGCAATATACTAACCCATAAAGACCGGAAAAGCATCTGTCATTTTAGATTTGAACCACTTTGCCATTATTTTATACTTTGGCTATTCAAAAATAGCAGATATACAAGCTTATGAGCTTGTATATCTGCTATTTCGGGGACAAATCGTGGGTGCAAATCTTTGAATATATATATATTTTAAAGCGAACATTTGTAACTCAAATCTTTGCTTCTGGGGGTCCCTGGAACTAAATATTTTGAGATGGGGGTCGGCAGCCAAATACATATCATTTTGGGAGGTCCTTGACATGAAAAGGTTTGAGCAGCACTGATATTATGAGATATGTTTTTCAGAAAACTGTTAGGACATTTGTGGATGCGTTCCGGGATTGAATGGATTAATAGGGTTGCCTTTAAGAAAGTACAACTTCACGATGAATATAGCGAATATTAGATATTAGGGAATAATAAGTTTAATATAGTCTACTGTTTTTGTTGGGCAGAAGAGGAGGAGGGATACAGACAGAAAAAGCGCTATGACCAGCTATGACCACTAAGGGTCGCTTTTTGGTCATTTCTCGTAGGGTTTAATGTAAAAAGGTGGATCCTTTTTTGTTGTAAAGGTGTCTAGTGTGATAATTATAATTATATAATAAGCTCGATAATTGCCAATCTACAAGCTGCGCGTAGAGCACCATGGTTTGCTGTACCGTCGCACAACAAACCATACATTTGACATTGTGGAGCAGCAGTTTTAATTACCGTATAGAGAGCAAATAGAGAGGGAAGGAAAAGGAAGCGAAAAAGAGGTAAGGAAGGAAGAAAAGGAGAGAGAGAAAGAAAGAAAGAAAGACATTAAGGATGAAAGTAAGTAAGTCATTAAGTAAGTCATTAAGTAAGTACGTTTGAGGAGAAACTAACCTGGTCCAGCCTGGGTAAGTCTATGATTCTGGGCAGCCATTCCATCACCAGATGCACTCGGCCTGACTTCACATCACTCAGAGTGTACCACTGTATTAACACACACATATTGCAGGGCGATGATGTAAAACTGTATGTTCGATTTACAATAAGCAAGACATTGTGAGGACCATTTCCCTGGTCCTCACAAGATAAAATTGTTGTTTTATGGTTAAAACAGATTATACAGGAAGTATAGCCTGCTCGCAAGTATAACTCAGGCTTTAGGGTTAGGATTAAAAACAATTGCCTAAAATGTTTATGTCCTCACAATTACAGTAATACCAACCTGTGTGTGTTTCAACATTCAATGTTTGTCTGTGTTTGCAACACATTAATAAAGTCTCATCATATGACAGAAATGTTTCACACACCGTATCAAGGAACTGTGCGCTGATGATGTCTCGTAGGCTCAACTTGAACCTGAAAAAACAAGGCTATAGGTCAATCCTTAATGCTCCATTCTTGTTAATGGGTTTTACCTCAATTAGAGGCCCCCTTAGTTGCTTGTAATCGCATGTTGTTCTCGAATGTTTAAAGTAAAGGTCATGGCACACACACTGTACCTTCCCAGGAAGTCATCCTGATCAAGGTCCTTGTCAAACAAATCAAACTGGATCTCCTGACCAGGCAGCTGGGTCAATATCACCTGGAGGATATGGGGAGAAATACAGTACATGCATCAAGCCAGGAACAACTGTGTAGTTGTTGCTATACAGCATATAGCAACGTTTTTTTGTTTGTTTTTTTCAGACACCTTTAGAGGATTTAGAAGGCGTTTTTAGAATCGGCCTCAGGTCTAAATAGATTAAGTGAAATTAACTGAATGCACAGGTTTTCGAAAGTGGAGCAAACCAAGCGGTATGCTTTGGAAAATGGTCGGAAGTAATGTCAAAAACATCGTGGGACATATTTTCGCCAATGCCTCATCCATTATCCCTAAACAAACATTTTCAAATAGTTCAACTAGCCGATCTACATCGACACGTTGTGAGCTTGTAGATTGGCTATCTGAACTATTTGAAAATGTTTTTAAAAATAGTTTAAAAAATGGCAAAGAAGTTTAGGGATAATGGGTAAGGGCACTGGCGAAAATAGGGCCTCATGAGTCATACTGTAGTCAATGGGCTAAACTAAACATGCCAAACCACTGGTATGGTCCTTTTAATGATGTGATACCTCATAGAGTTCATTCCAGATTGGGTTTAGGTTCTCTTTAATGGTGTGGCTGCGGAACGTGATACCAGCCACCCGGATCTTCACGTAGGGGTCGCTCTTTCCTTTCACTATGCCCCCCATGAAGTTGTCCTTGGCTATCAGGTTGGAGGCCTCCACCAGATGCATACGCAGCACTCCCTGTGGCGAGACAGCAAGAAGAACTCATGTTAATCTAGTGTGTGCGTGAGGTGTGTGTGAGTGTGTGTGTGTGTGTGTGTGTGTGTGTGTGTGTGTGTGTGTGTGTGTGTGTGTGTGTGTGTGTGTGTGTGTGTGTGTGTGTGTGTGTGTGTGTGTGTGTGTGAGTGTGTGTGTGTGTGTGTGTGTGTGTGTGTGTGTGTGTGTGTGTGTGTGTGTGTGTGCAAGTGTGCGACAGTGTTGCCAGATATTGTGAGAGAAACAATCAACCAGGTCTATGAAAACAAGCCCAAAATAAGCGACTATAGGGCAGGTCAGTCAAACGTTATTATCTGATATTGTTATAGAGCAATGGTCCTCAAACATTTTCATGTCAAGGACCCCCAAATTAATATGTATTTGGCCACGGACCCCCATCTGAAAATATTGTGTGCCACCAGGTTTGTGTTGTAAGATGTTTCAAAGATATTCCAGATTATTCACATTTATTTCAAGATGTTTTGGAAATAGCAGATCTACAAGCAAATATTCAATGAATAGGGTTAAAGTTGTTAAACTGAAGCAAGCCCAAATAAGCAACTACACTTTTGAACAGGGTCCACTAGTTGAAAACCCCTGCTTTAGAAACAAGCCCAAAACCGCAAGCCCAACCCGTAACTTCCAATATTTACATTGTGTGTGTGTCTGTGTGTGTGCGTGCGTCTGTGTATGAATGTCGCTTGCTCTTACTTCAGTTGCAAACTCTGGGTCAGGGGTGGTGTACTGCGGTCGTGCGCATGGGGCACACGTCCCTGTAGGCACAGGGGCGGGCTCTGATGTCCATCCCGCCCTCCTCAGAAGGGAACCAGTGCGAGAGGGACGAGGTGACGGAGTTGTAGGAGTGAGGTCTTCATTAAGCCACAACACCTAGGAAACACAGGAGGAGAACAGTTCATGGTTAGTTAGCAAATATCAGAGTTGCTGTGTGTGTGTGTGTGTGCGTGCGCGTGCGTGTGCGTGTGCGTGTGCGTGTGCGTGTGCGTGTGCGTGTGCGTGTGCGTGTGCGTGTGCGTGTGTGTGCGTGTGCGTGCGTGTGTGTGTGTGTCCGTGCGTGCATGTGCCTGTGTGTGTGTTGGACTGGTTTCACACTGCCTCCACCTACTACTGAATCACCAACAACCTTTGTGGGTTGCCTCAAACAGGATATCACATGTGCAACACTATCTTATGACCAGGCATGATATGTAGAGGAAAGATTCAGGGTGTTTTGCAACATACTGCATGTCAGATGATTTCCTTAAAGTCCAGAAACCACAACTATCCCCACTGAAGCACTCTTAAACAAATAGAAATAGTCAAACCATGATTTAACGTTGTGTGCCTCTTTTAGTTATTTTTTAGTTATTTATTGAATTTGTTTAAATATTTTTCTTCAATTCTCTTTGAATTGCTATTTATGCCTTATGTAAAGCACTTTATATGTGCCTTGTCTTGCAATGCACACTCGCATGACTATGGTTATGATACCCACCCTCAGAACAGCTTTGATGTAGATTCTGCTAGCAGAACCAGACTCTTCCAGTTGGAACCACTGATCCATGGTCAGTTCAGGGCTATCGAGTAGACGGGCCATAGGGATGGTCAGACTGCCCAGAGACACGGTGCGGTCGTCGTCCTTCACCTAAAGGAACAGTTGAACAGATAGCTGAAACGTTAGGTCTGATAAAAACAGCAAGAGCAGCTACACTTGTTTTTACAAATGTTAGGCTGATAAAAACAGCAAGGGCAGCTATACTTGTTTTTACAAATGTTAGGGTGATAAAAACAGCAAGGGCAGCTATACTTGTTTTTACAAATGTTAGGCTGATAAAAACAGCAAGGGCAGCTATACTTGTTTTTTTACAAATGTTAGGCTGATAAAAACAGCAAGGGCAGCTATACTTGTTTTTTATAAATGTTAGGCTGATAAAAACAGCAAGGGCAGCTATACTTGTTTTTATAAATGTTAGGCTGATAAAAACAGCGAGAGCAACTATACTTGTTTTTATAAATGTTAGGCTGATAAAAACAGCAAGAGCAACTATACTTGTTTTTATATAACTTCATTGTATGTATAATGGGCCTGTTCTTGCACTGCTTGCTGATTATTTGTCATTATAGTCAGGACAATTCACATTATTATTACTATAATATGTTTATTAATGGTAATAACATGGCAAGTTAGTTTTAGTTTGGCGGACTAGTCTAGACCTGCTTTTATGGTTCGCCGCTGCATAAGGATAAGCGTCAGACAGGGACATAACCCCGGCGTGTACATAAATAAAGCAGGTCTGAGCAGGTGGATGTGAGGTAGGTCACAGCACACAGAGCAGCAGTGGGCGGGGCAGACAGACAGACAGACAGACAGACAGACAGACAGACAGACAGACAGACAGACAGACAGACAGACAGACAGACAGACAGACAGACAGACAGACAGCAAGATCACTAGTGTGAGTACCTGTCATGTACTTTGATGTTTAGTGCATGTGAATGGTGACTGGTTGGCTTCAGAATGTGTGCTAAAGAGTGGACCAACCAGTTACACCTATTATGTTTCTTGAGTTGCTCTTAATTGCTTTAAATTAATTGTATTGTGATTATGATATCATGATATTATGATTATGATTATGATTATGATTATGATTATGATTATGATTATGATTATCATAAGGTGAAAACTGTTAACAGTAATATCAATATCCACATGAGCCCTAATGTATCTATTATGGGGAGAACATTCGGGGGAAATCTACAAGCTCACAACATGTCGTGTTGCAACGCATTGTGGGATTGTAGATCGGCCATGTTCAGTGGCATTTGGGGTAGAGGGGAAAAAAGGAGGGGGCCTAGTATAGACCCCTGGGGGACTCCGGCCAGTGAAGAATAGGGTTTAGGTGGATATGCTAAGCTGAGGGTCATTTGAGTCAAGGGCACCTTTCTCAGTGATTTATATGGAAATGTATACAGTACAGGCAATTCGTTGAGAGAAAGTCCATATAGAGCACAGGGAAATTCAATAAGCTTAAGAAACAGTCCACACTCACAGATGTTTTATCGCTTTTAATTTACCGCAGCAGCAGTCTCGCGGTAAATTACAAACGCTATAAACCTTCTTCTGTGAGTGCGGACGGCTTCTTACTGTTCGTTGTGTGTCCGTCCTTCCTGGAGTCCTTAAACTACTGTCAGTAGAGCACACTCGGGACTTGAGTACTATATTAATTAAAAGTCAATAAGCTCCCTAGTGTTGTAATCACCTTGTAATCACCTTGATGCCTGAGGAGCAATTGTACAGTAGGTTAAGGTTTTACAGCTAGATGAAGTGCCTAGCGTCCTTACTGGTACAACGACTTACTTCAACGTGAATGTCTTGTTTGCACGGATCTTGGATGAAGAAGGTGAAAGCATCCTCCCACACAGGATTGGTTGTCCCATAACAGGTCTAGGAAGAAAAAGATGTTCATGCTATTAGCAGGGCGGGGCAATTATATCAACACAATATCTACAGTATAGTGTGATATGAGACTAAATATCTTCCGAGATTCTGGATACTGTAAAATCGTGATATGACATACGGTAAGTGTTGTCTTTTCCTGGTTTCAATCACTTAAGCCCTATTTTATACTTTCAAAGCGTAAGATTTTTAGTTTTTTCAGAAATAGCACAAATCTACAAGCAATATGCTTCGATCTGCTATTTTAGTTATTTGAAAAAAGGTTTGGAAAGAAACCTGACATTATCATGACGATACAATATTATCGTCACAACATCGATATCGAGGTAGTTGGTCAAAAATATAGCAGTGATATTTGATTTTGTCCATATCGCCCAGGCCTTCACATTAAGGGCTTGTTGAGGTGTGAGCTAATAGCTGAGTGAACGTGTGATTCTTACCCTGCTCTCTTTGGTTGTATCCTGAAGGGACAGTAGTACCACAGGGCTGGGATCCTTGCCTTTCTTCAGCTAAAAAAACACACATCCAACACACCAATGCTAATGAGAGAGGGACATTCAACACAAACATGTTTGAGCTATTAAACTCTCGCATGGTACAATTCTTACCGGTATGTGTTCAGCCTGGTCCAGGTATACTACTAGGATCGCAGCAGAGGGGGGATCCGCTGTCTTACTGGTCAAGTTCTGGTTCCTCTGAATCACCTGGAGAAAGGGGAGGAACGGAGGAACAAGCATGTAAAGAACAGAACAAGTGAACTATAAAACAGTTGTTCTCAAACAAAAGAACCCATCATTACTCTGAAAGCATACAAACAGAATCAAATGTGGTTCTGTTTGTATGCTCTCAGAGTTATAGACCTGTAAGGGTCCATTTAGAACCCCCTCAAGGAACCCTGAGGGTCCTTGGACCCCACTTTGAGAGCCAAAGTGGTGGAACCAAAGAACCAAAAAAGACTCTATAAAAGATCTGTGCTTAGACCCACCTCACAGAGTCGGGCAGCAGAGGGCAGTAGAGAGAGCCACTCTAGCCTGAGGTGAACGCTGCCAGTGGCAACATCCTTCAGAGCGAACCACTGTCAGGGGAAACAGAGGGGTGATTAGATACATATTGATCTGGTCCGGATAATTCCACCGAGTCCGGACAGACGAGGTAAGGCTGACTTGACGATGGTGAGATCAGAGCCGATCACAAGGGAGCGCACGTGAAGTGTGCATGCACATACTGTGCAAACAAAGGATTACTGCAGTCTTAGGATCATTTCAGGGTTTTTGCACCAGTACTCGAGCACTTTCACAGTACAGCAGAAGGGGGGTAAGAAATATGAATGTGTTCTAGTGGTGTGTTTTCCTGGTTTAGCACCGGAAACACTGAATGTTTTCACACTCGAGATCATCTAAATCTAAAGGTAGAGATAAACATCTTGTTAGAATCACGTGACAATTAACCACGTGAACCCCGGTGCCCCTATTCTGGGAGGCGAACATTTGGTGAAAATAACAGATCACAAGCTCACAACCCGTCGCGTTGCCACGCGTTGTGAGCTTATTGATCGTCTATTTTTAGCAAAGAGCTTTGGTGTGGAGGGGGAAAAGGAGGGGGCCTAGTATAGACCCCTGGGGGGGCCTGGTTAAGAAAGTATATATAGGGTTTAAGTGGTTAGACATGAGCATTACTACTCACATCATCCACAAGTCTGGCCTTCTTTACAATATCAAGATCCACCTTGACCCTAAGGGAGGGAGAGAGAGAAAGAGAGAGAGAGAGAAATAAAGAAGAAGAGTGATAGACAAGAAAAGAGAAAGAAGAGAGAGAGAGAGAGAGAGAGAGAGAGAGAGAGAGAGAGAGAGAGAGAGAGAGAGAGAGAGAGAGAGAGAGAGACAGAGAGAGAGAGAGAGAGACAGAGAGAGAGAGAGACAGACAGACAGACAGACAGACATATACTGTAATCAAAAGTAACTATAAGACAGAGAGAAGAGGAATAGTAATAACTGTGCAGCATCATCATCAGTGGCGCGGGAAGGGGGGGGCTACGGGGGCTGCAGCCCCCCTGGTGATGGGAAGGGATTTTTTTTTTTTTTTTTTATGAGAACGAGATTAAATAACGTAACCCTAACCTAACCCTAACCCTAATCCTAAAACCAAAATAAAGTAAAGGAAAAAAAGTGCCAAAACCCCCCCAAACCCGCACATTTTTCGACCCGAAAAAAAGCGCGCGTGCGCACGGGACGCATGCACGCGCGCTGCGCGCGCGTGCATACGTCAAGCGGATTCCCCCCGACGCTCAGCCCCCCTGGCTATTAAGTACTTCCCGCGCACCTGATCATCATGGCCCATGATGGATATGTCATGAGAAGCACATACAGAGAGAATGAATGAATGAGCTACTGTACCTCCCCAGGAAGTCATCCTGGTTTGGGTCTTTGTCAAACACCTCCACCTCTAGCTCCTGACCAGGTACTTCATGGACAATCACCTGACGCGCACACACACACACACACACACACACACACACACACACACACACACACACACACACACACACACACACACACACACACACATACAAATATATTAGATACAAGCACAGATAACACAATAACACACAGGCATGAAAACAGTATCATAATAGCAGAAAAAAATAACTTTTGTGCTGACTCAGCCTGGCTGTAAATAAAAATCATTCCATTTCAATTAATCATATGCCTGAAATCTTGCACATTTTCAGCATACTGCAGGACCAAGAGATAAACAAACTGCATATCGGGGCAGTTCTCATAATATAAGTCCTGCCTATCTCGGAAAACAGTTTCCTGTTTCTGCAGAACAGAGACAAATCTGCCCACAGCTGATAAACAACAAGGTTTCCGTGACAATTTTACAAGTCAATACTTCGTGCATGAAGGGCACGGTGACATCCACACGGCCATCTGGAGCTATGAAACGCACAATGTAGTGGCTGGTGCTGCACTTACAATTCAAGGCCAAATCATTCATCAAAAGCAACGGACTCTACATCATTTGTCTTTCAGCTCAGTCACAGGGGTATATTGTGCCTTTGGGCCCCTCTCGCTTGCCTCATACATCTCCCTCCACTGGGGGTTCAGGTTGCTGTCAACGTGATGAGAGGTGAAGGTCTGGGTTCCCACACGCAGCACGGCAAACGGGTCTGACTTCCCATCGATTAAACCCTTGATAACTGTATCCTTGGCGGTCAAATCCTCAGCCTCCAGAAGGTGGATGCGTACGACTCCCTAACACACGCACACGCACATGCACACGCACACGCACACACACACACACACACACACACACACACACACACACACACACACACACACACACACACATACACAACATACATATGCACGCACACACACATACATACGCATACACAAGGAGGCAAACAAAGGTCTTAGTCATCAAGCTTTTGCACAAAACGTGGCTCATGCAGGTTTGCACAGTGTTGGATTTTCTGTGTGTTTTTGTGGCTATGTGTACAGTCTGTGTACAGTATTTGTACAGTATGTGTACAGTATGTGTACAGTATGCTGTTTGGATCTGCTTCAGTCTGTGTGGGTCGTTGTCTCTCCAGGCCAATGGTGGAAAAGGTATTCACATTTTTTACTAAGTAAAAGTATCAATACCGCAATGTACTGTAGAAACACTCTGTTACAAGTAAAAAGTCAAATCAAAATGTAGTATTGGTATCAAAATATACTTAAAGTACCAAAGTAAAAGTACTCATTATGCAGAATGTTTCAAAAGTTATCAAAATCTATTAAAAATAGCAGATCTACAAGCTCACAACGTGTCGCATCACGACGCGTTGTGCAAGCTTGTAGATCGGCTATTTTCAAATAGCTGAAGTTTAAATAGGGCTGAAGTAGTTAATGTATGTTTAGTAATAATAACCAAAATCTACAAAGTAACAATAACTAATTTTCATATAATTGTAGTGGAGTAAAAAGTACAATATTTGCCTCTGAGATGCAGTGGAGTAGAAGAAAAAGTACTGAAAACTGGAAATACTCAAGTAAAGTAAAAAATACCTGAAAATTGTACTTAAGTACAGTGCTTGAGTAAATGTACTTAGTTACTTTACACCACTGCTCCAGGCCATTCATTATTCAGACTGTTACCCTTGGGAGAGGGGAGCGAAGCTGCGCAACGTGCAGGTCGGCCACCAGGGGGATAGTGAGACGGTTGGGGAGCACCAGGTAGGAGGCTATTGCATCCATTATCATAGTGTCCGACATGGCACTGCAAATGAATGCAAGGGTGGTGTAGAATGGAGATGACACACGGGGTGGGACAGACAAACAGAACAAATAGAGACTAGAGACTGGCTGAAGACCACATGAACATGCGTACAAAAACATGATCCAGATTCTCAAGGATGGCCCCAATAGGGTGTAGCCATTGGCTAAAGATGAGGACATTTTTCTGTGAGATCATGTTAGCTTTAAAGTCATCCAAACGAGGAATACAATTAAAAAATGAATGACAATCTGTCATTAAAAGCATTGCCAGGAGCATTTGATATGTTGACAACATGCATCTGACAATGCTTTAATTGTATTTTCCAAAAATGACCTATATAAATGTGTGGATTCTTAAAGGACCACTTTACCCATTTTCAACATATCTTCATATAATTGGTCCTCCTCACTAATGCTCATTACAACATGCTACCATTTGTGTCTACTCAGTCTGTGTCTCAGAGGAGGGCTGAGGGCAGTTCAGAAACCTGCCTACCAGTGACATCATACGTATGCAGGTTTGGTCCTTTCAAACAATTATTATGATTATGCACGCTAACTCTCCAGGAATAGAAAGCGTGCCGTTTCTATTAGCTTGGATTCCCCATCGATGATGTCACCGGTAGGCGGCCCCGGGTTTCTGAACAGTCCACAGCCCTCCTCTGAGACACAGACCGAGTAGACAAAAAACGGTACCATATTCTAAAGAAACTTAGTGAGGACCAATTAAACGAAGATAGGTTGTAAATGGGTGAAGTCGTCCTTTAATATTACAGATTAAAATGCAATACATATACAGAACGCCAGCAGCATATGTTATGATAAAGTTGTTGGTGCAGTTGGAACTCACTTCAGCCCAGGGATATCCAGAAGGTTGGTCAGTCCAGTCCAATTAATGTCCAGCTTCTACAATAGCAGATGGAATTAAAGACATTTGTAAAGCACCTATACATCTTCTACTAGTACCGCATCTAATGTGACTCCTACTAGCACTACTACTGATACTACTACTACTACTACTAATAATAATAATAATAATAATATGAATAATAATAATGGACTGCTTGCTTATTGTAAATCGTCTCTGTCGGGTGGATATGTCCAAAACTGTTACTTTTCAGGATTCAAATTCAAAAATAGCAAAAGTAGCAGATCTGCAAGCTCGAAACGCAAGCTTGCAGATCTGTTACTTTTGCTTTTGTGTGACGCTGGGTAGTATGATCAAGTAGATTCATTTACGAAAAAAAACACAAAAAGTTAAAATACAGAGATAAGAGGTTTCTGCAGCGTCAGCAACAGAATGAAACCAGAGGCGGGTGAATTATAGTGCCACACTCACAGGTCTGCGAATAAAGAACATGGTGATGGCTCCGACCAGAGGCACGTCTCCAATAAGAGGTTCCAGGATGACACGCAGCTTCCCATGGAGCTAAAGAGTGGAGGTTGAAGTCTGTAGTCAATGACAATAACTACATCTAACTGAATGATGTTAGAATCTGTTAACTTAACGATACCTCTTCACTCTTTTACCTGGATTCCTTTAACTCCGGCTTTGCAGTAGTATTTACTGATTTCCACATTGATCTCCACATCACCAGCATAGCTGCGGGCGGGACAAGACGAGCAAGAGAGAGAGCTCAATTGCTTGTACAAAATAGAAAATATGAATTGACAGTGATGGTAATCTTTTTTGGAGCGGCAAACGTTACCTCACATACAAATCCAACAGCACTTGACTCTTATCGTGTTCCGTGTGGGCCTTTACCCCGACCACCTTTAGAGCCTGCGAACATAACAGCTGCTATTAACGACTTGAACTCTGGTGCCCCTATTTTGGGGCATGTCATTATAGGTTATAGGTTATAACCAGATCTATACGCTCATACAACGCGTTTCACGACACGTTGTGAGCATGCACAGTAGATAGGCTATTTTCACTATACATAGTACAATATGAATTTTCTTTATTTAAAATAACATACAATAAAAACTGCATGTAGCACAACTAAAGCAAGATCAGAGCAGTTCATACTAGTGTACTATTATACCCCTGCTAAACTCTTGACAGGGAATGTCAAGAGGAGAAGCTCCAGGTCAAACCGCTACAGTACCTTGTCTCCCAGGTTGACCTTGGTGAAGCTGAGTGTCTTCAGATACGGGTTAGAGTTCTGGATGGCAGGGGCGATGGTTTTTACCAGCAGCTTCTCCAGATACTGGCCAACAAACGGCCATGCCTGTTGCAGTATCTACAGAACAGGAAACCAGTCATTCATTATCATTATTTTTGTATAAATGTATCAGAAAGCAAAACTTTCCAAAAGACAACATAAGAAAATCTACAAAATGCAAAAGCATGATCAAATATTTTCTTACAAATCAGTGTGAGGGAAATATTCAAATGCCAATATGACTTCGTATACATTTGTGTGTGGAACAATTAATTCTGTTTAAACCGTTGTGTTGGGCTGGTCTGCTCCACAGCAGGGGGTCTAGTCATAAACTCCTGCTGCTGTCATTTGGCCTTGGAAACCAGCCAACAGCTGTTTATGTACAAGGACTGCTCTACAACTTAACCTGTCAGCTCAACCATTGATGTTAGGACAAGAGTTTCTATAATAGTTTTAGCATGCCTACATAATTATACAATATGGCCATGCCACGCAAAGGCCTGTCCAAGGCACCAACCAGACCTCTTATCTTTCTATACTCCTCCTCACTCTCAAGAACTGTATAAATTATGTAAAATGGGTTCAGGAGACTTTGTTCACATCGCATGCTGATCACGAGGCTGTCTCTAGGAGCTCCTATCAAATAAAAGAATGACTCCTCACATTCTGGTCTCACTTTTGTGGACATTTTTATCAAGATATCTATGAGATGCCTTAATGATCAACCATACCCATTAATCAACAGTTCCTGATGTTTCATGTACGGTAAATGTTTATTGATTGAGAATTGGGGGGAATGCTTAACCACTGAAAGGAGCTTCTTTAATTTTGTAATTATGAAAAACGGGAACTATAAATACAACATAAAAATAAATGACAAGCTTTATTACAAGGTCTTACCAAAGTCAGAGCTCTTAAAGCCACAACCACAGACTTTGATGTTGAAAGGGTATTCATAAAGATATAAATAAAAACGAAATGTGAAAGTGGGCAATGAAGAAAATGTGACAAAGTGGGCCATTAATACTTCTTTGGGACACATGGTCATTTGTTTTATTAATCACGCGCAACCCCCTCCAGTACTGTTCACTCCGGGAGGCTAATTGTTAGCATGGAGATCTAATGAGAAAACTAGAGAGCACATTTATAACATTAGGTTTTACTTTATAACTGAGCTACTCTACAGTCAACTGAAAATATCTTAACCACATCCTGCAAGGCCTCTTTTGTACACATGTCTTCATATATTGAACAGGTATTATAACTCAAGGCCAAACCAACCACCATTTCAGCCCTGTTGGGCAGAAACCTTGTATATCCATATTCTGTAGACCAGGGGTCTTCAACCTTTTCAGGCCAAGGACCCCCTAACTGAGAGAGAGATGAAGCAGGGACCCCCACTATATATTACATAAAATTGTGTTGCAGATTAAAGCTTTTCATAGATGTTGGATTCATATTAATGTGTATTTTCTGACATTTAACGACTTAAACCATCAATACTTAGTAAACTTTCACTCTGTACTTGGTCTGCTCTTTTTTCCCCTCTTTGCCGAAAATAGCAGATCTACAAGCTCACAACGCCTCGCCCTGCGAGGCGTTGTGAGCTTGTAGATCGGCTATTTTCGGCTAAAGTTGTCCTTAGAATAGGGAAGCTAGGGTTCAAGTGGTTAATGTAAAAAACAATGATCCTATCACACAGAGATTTGGCGGACCCCCTGTAGCAACTCTGAGGACCTCCTAGGGGTCCCGGACCCCCTGTTGAAGACCCCTGCTGTAGATCTTCTACTTTTGCAACTTATAACATGTTGCGAATTGCAATGCTTACATGTCATGCTTGTAGATCTGACATTTTTTGAAAGATATCGAAATGTTTTGAATTTGTGGAAATATCTGTAAAGATTTGCCCATGGGGATGCCAGGTTCAAAGTGGTTAAGTTTGTCATTAGGTTCTATAAATATTTAACCAATGAAAGGTATTAACAAGAGCTTGTGACTATAATAATAACTACATTAGATCCATTTCAACACAGGTCCTTTTTTTTTACATTTCCTGAAAAGTAAAAAAGGTTTTGGACATACAAGGTTTCTGCCCGACAACGGCAATTTACAGTTGGCATAAAAGTGTAACCACTCTTCACGTCGTGTGTGCACTGGTGTTATAGGTTCAGCGTCTGTGTGAGAGGTCTGAGAGAAAGGTGCTAAACCTCCTCATCTATATGTCATTCCCTGAAGGCAACAGACCTGAATTCTTTGCCGCTTCAAGCTACAGTGGAGTGGAGTCCTATGAATTATGCTGTATATTTTGCGTAACACATGTCATAAAACAAAGATAGGGCAAAAAATAGGGCATTCACGTATGGGGGGAAACCCCCATAAACAGATGAAATTGGGAGATACAAGGTTTCTAACCGACAGTGACAATGTGAGACATTATACCCATGAGGTTTAAAGTGACGCAGTGCAGCCTATAAAATGCAAATCATCACATGATTCTGACTATACATCGGTTCATTCAATCCACACTTACCAGTTCCTACAGTATATACATTGTCGAATATAATAGGTTAAGAAATCCTGGGAGTGAGGTATAATCTGTCTTTAGCCCACCAGGCGTGGGTGTTTGCTATTTGACCACACGTAGGCGAGGAAAGGAGCCGTGAAAGATGACTCCCAGTAGACCACCCTCCTACAATAGGGGCCTTTGTCAGAGACTTCATTATATTTTCGCCTTCAGAAGGGTGTCCTGTTCACATGGGGGTTGCCAGTCCGGTGCTGATGCTGCTGCAGGCTACTGTACTGAGAGACAGACTGCCGTCCGTTTACAGAGTGCCTGAGATATGAGGTCTGAGCCCCTCTCTCTGGCTCTTAATTACATAGCTAGATAATCTACTCTAAGGCGCTGCAAGGCTGCAGGGAAATGAGGCCACAACATAAGTGCATGTGGTCATGCATGTGCACACAGGACACCCACCCAACCACACACACACACACACACACACACACACACACACACACACACACACACACACACACACACACACACACACACACACACACACACACACACACACACACACACACACACACACACACACACACACACACACACACACACACACACACACACACACACACACACACACACACACACACACACAGAGAGAAAACGTACCTTATTAAGCCACTCAACCTTTTCCACATCAGGGAAGTGGACCTGTAGAGGAACAAACAGTGACATGGTGTAAACTTGCTTAAACGTACAACATGGAAAGACAGTGTGAACTGAGATGACACTGAAATAGCTACAAGTCTTTAGATGTAAGCATAGTGACAGCAATGACATCTTGCATTATTAAACCTGGCTGACACTTATCTCGATAACTGATGAATTGCTATGGCTTTGGTGATATGAGCTACAAAAATAAATCCCCATAACATGTACAGTAGGCCATCAGTTTGGCTACTTCCACAAGCTGTTTTCATTGTAAAACAGTGTTTTAAAATGAAAATCATCTTCGTCCAGATACAGTTGTAGCGCCTTGTCAGGAATAATCTCCTTCCGTACTCCATGCCTCAAAACGCATATCACATGTCTCGTACACTGGGAATGTGGGTGCCCTCGGTACATCACATTTGACATTTGACATGCAAAGAATGTTTCCCCTTTCTGTTGATTCGGTCTGTGGGTTTAGCCAGGGCAGGGCAGTTCAACTAATTTTAGGTGACCATAGTTTTTGTGAGAGAAGTGAGATGTAACTGCTTCATTTTAGAATAAGACATTGTAGTTAATTTATGCCATAAAGGGGAATGTAGGTTTCAAGCATTTGTAATTCCTGCACCCAAGTACAGTTCAACACTCCTCCTAAAGCGATAGAGAGAACTCCTGAATTTGTAACCCATTTTTAAATCTATCTTCATATAATTGGTGCTGAACCGCCTACGAACTGGGGTCGGATGCTTCAAAACATCCATGAGGAAGAGGAGTCTGGCGGACAGAGCAGCATGTTAGTGTGGGGAGCCGGAGCAGACTGCTGACCACATAATCACCGTCTGTCCCCTGTATAAGCCACCCTCGGAGGCCGGCCACTTCGATGTGGGACCGAGACGAGGGCGTGGCTGTACGCTACTGAGCTGGACATCTGATGATGATACACGAAAGAAGAAGATATAATTGCTACTCAGTAATGTTCATTATAAGACACACATTTTTTCCCCACGATTTCGTAACCCCTATTTTTCACCCAGCGTCAATGCCTAAGCTTGTAATCCTGGGCGCTACTCTCCCTCTGCCAGCCTGGGGAGAGCCCCGAACTGAGCTCATGCTTCCTTCAACGCATGAGGAGTTAGCAGACCGCTTCTTATCACCTGACAGGGTTGGATTCCCTGGTTGGACTTAGTGCGTGGAAGGAACACGTTATTCCAACCAGTTCCTTTCCCCTGAACAGGGGGAGGCAGTATAGAGACCAGGATTACTGCATTCTTTTTGTGAGGATACCTACCCTAGGGGGACATGCGGAGAACATGCAAACTCCACACAGAAAGGCCCTTTCGCCAACCCCAACTAGGGTATGGGCACTGATGACGTGGAGGAGAGGAGAGATGCCTGCAGCATCCCCGGCGGGAATCGAACCCAGGACCTTAGCTGTGAGGCGACAGCGCTACGGACTGCACCACCCTGCCCCCGAGACACACAATTTCTGTCTACTCGCAATGTGTCTCAGAGGAGGTCTGTGTGGACAGTTCAGAAACCTGCCTTCCAGTGACATCATTGGTAGAATCTGAGTCATCTTTATTGTCACATCACAGGTTTACAGGTGTAAATAAGAGGGTGAAATTCGTTTTTGAGCAACAAGCTCCATCGTTTTTGTTGTTTCCAGGAAGAGAAAAGAAACAGAAGAGAGAGAGAGGGGGGGGGGGGGGGGGCGAGCAAGGAGAAAAGAAAGAAAACAGAGGAACATGTCGAGGATAGGCAAAAATCAAAGATATCTACTGTACAGATACTGTACACATAGCATAATCCAGTATGGACATGACATACACAGTACATGAGGTTACAGGTTAGAGATAAGGTGCATAAGGTTAAACACAAAGGTGGGAGCACTTCGGTAGGTCAACATTGCAGCAGGTATGTACATTAGATTAGGCACTAGTGTCAGTGCATTGTACAGGAGATGAAGTGCAAACAGAGTATCAATGTATTTGTCAGGTTCAACCACATACGTCCACAAGGTTATCTTTCACAGGTTAAATCCACATGGTAGATCCACAGGAAAAGTAAAAGTCTATGTCCAGCCTGGTGACAGGCTCACATAGAGCGGTAACATCCGCAGGTAAATCCACACCAATGGCCAGCCTGACAGGCAGTGATCAGGCCTGGTTCAACAGTCTGATGTTGAACAGAACTGACATCCTACTGCCGGGTGGCAGTAGGATGTCAGTTCTGGTCATTTCAAAACAAGATTTTTATTTTAATTGTTATTGATGTAAGAACAATGGCTTCTACTTTAGCATGCTAGCCTTCCAGGGAAATAAAGGCTGTAGTTTCTATTAGCTTGGAACAGTGGTGTGTTCTACCTTGTTGACCTGCAGAACATTTTCGTAGCCAAGCGTAGCCATCCAAAAACGGCCCGAGAAAGCGTATCTGATACGCAGGAGGATGGGCTGGGGGCAGCAAGAATGTAGACTTCAGTTTTTAGCCTTTTTCGTGTGATAATGTGGCGTCTGAGGTGAAGACTTATGTGTGACTATTGTCTTGAGGTGATAATGACCGCTGGCCATTGGAGTTTTGAAGTAATTCGCTCTTTAACTACTTAACAATAGAGCGGTTATTTCATTCGGCTCACGTAGATACGCGTGCATGTGCGTGCATGTGCGTGTGCACATGCCATGCGCGTGGGAGGGAATAATTATAGTATGCCCTCAGAAAAAACCTAGAACACACTACTGGCTTGGAATCCCCATCGATTATATCATTGGTAGGCCGGTTTCTGAACTGTCCATAGCCCACCAAAGAGTGAGTAGACGGAAATGGTGCCCATCTTATAATGAGCATTAGTCAGGACAACTTATTTGATAAGGTTCAACATATAGGTGAAGTGTTTCTTTAATGATAGGGTCTGTAATTGCACTAGCTGTGGGCTATAATGGATTTAACTAACTGTGAAGAGGAGGAAACTTTAGAATAGGGAACCTGTGGGTTTATAAAGAAAGAAGCCACAAGAAGAGGCTGTGGTTTACAGTTTTTTTAGAATAGCTAAGGGGTGTTATTAAAACTAGAACCCCCAGTCCTGTACGCACTACACGATTTTAAGCCCGATTTTAGCCTGATTTGTCACCCATCTTGTAGTGTGACATATCAAAAGACTTGTATACATGAAAAAGAAAGTAGTCCTCGAGTCGGTTGCTTTTTCCTGTAACTGTATGAAACCTCCTAAGCACGGTTTACAAACATTTAAACTAGCCGTTGTAAATATCAAATGAATCAACATTGAGCAACTGCATGGCCTATTTCTCACCTAAAATGCAATCAGAAACAGGGTTTGTAGAATATGGTCATGCAGATTAAGGCATTAACAAGTAGGGATGGGAGGATGTAAGATTTGATCTTTTATCACCAATAAAACACTCAAGATAATCATGAATGTCCTTACAATATGTTTACAAGCAACTTGAATGTTTAGTTCACTATTCTATGTGCCAGTGGGCACATTGTCACACCTCTATGAACCCAAATAAAGCCCAGAAAAGTGAACATGCTGACATTTTTCAGAGGCCCACTCTCAAGACTAGAGTCTAGAGTAGACCATAAGGCCCTTTAAGCCTTAAAGGGATAGTGTGTCAGTGTTGTTCAGGGTTCAAAGTAGTACAATTTGACTCATGTCACAATGCTGGGAGGACCTTTGTTAATCCTGTGGGGGAAATTCAGTTTCAGCTTCACCCAGCTGATGGTTGCTCAGATACACAGGACCACAATGGAAACATTAGGGCTTTTTTTGTTATCCTTTAAGCATCATTGTATGATCGTACCACTGTACTATTTGCAAACTGTTAATAAAGTATTCAATCAATCAATCAATCAATGATGAGCACTCGGGGGTGCTCTAGGGGTTAAGTGTCTTGCTCAGGAACACTTCGACACATTGCCAGGCATCAGGAGGTAAACCTTATGTTTACTAGATGCCCTCTCTACCCACTAAGCAACAGCCCCACTCAGGTTAGTTGAACAGAACCACACAACCATGTGAATGCTTGGTTGATACATAGATTCTATTAAACCATTAAGACCTGGAACTGTGTCATTTTTAGATTTGAGCTAAAAAGCATTATTTTACACTTTGGGCTATTCAAAAATAGCAGATATACAAGCTCATAGCGCGGCACCGAGTGCTGCGCTACGAGCTTGTAGATCTGCTATTTTTGAAAAATCGTGAAAATGTGCAAATCTTTGAATATATATATTTAAAGCGAACCGTTTTTAACTCAAATCTTGGGGGTCCCTGGAACAAAATATTTTGATGGGGGTCCGCGGCCACCACTGATATAGAAACATAGGTTTTTCAGAATACTGTTGAGATTTAGGAGACAATGGGCCTCATTCACAAAGCTCTTCTTACAAAATTGGGAATGACCCACCAAAAGACAAACACCTTACAATGGCCAGACGCAGCTTTTAGAGTTACATGGTAGAATAAGCATTTTCTCTTTCTTTCTCCCATTTGGGGTGGGGCGGGGACGCCGACGCCCCATTGCACTTCAATCAGAAACACTCTCGTCTTAGTAGATAAAGAACCATTTATTGCCACAAATGGAATACAGTTAAGCTTGGCGTTAAAGCTCCACTCTTGGGAGAATATTCACTGAATTTTGTCGAAGCAGCCTGCTAAGCATATATTCAGAGAATGCTTTAGCAAATCCCCCATAGGGATACAATGACAACAATAAGCAATACATTAACATATTAGTTAGAATTAGCAGATATACATGATAAACACAAGTATTTGAGCCTAGCAAGATTTTAAACAGCAGATATACATGATAACCACAAGTATTTGAGCCTAAGCCAGACTCTAACAAAGCAGATATACATGATAATCACAAGTATTTGAGCCTATGGCAGACTCTAATCAAAAGGTGGAGGCTGGGGTGGAGGAGGAGCTAGCAAAATGCATTGGTTCAGCAACCAAGAAAGACCTAGAGAATATGAAGCCATATTTATAGGAACCTCTTTGCTCAAGCATGAGCTGTGATTGGATAATGAGTGTGTGATGTAATGACCAGCTGGGCTGTGAATGGGGAATAGAAAGCTGATGTTCACATCAGCTGACTGACTGCTGGTTACAGCTTTGGCGTGCACGACTTCCGTGTCCTGCATGAACTAACGCTATGCTTCATTTCAATCAGAAACACTCTCGTCTTAGTAGATAAAGAACCATTTATTGCCACAAATGGAATACAGTTAAGCTTGGCGTTAAAGCTCCACTCTTGGGAGAATATTCACTGAATTTTGTCGAAGCAGCCTGCTAAGCATATATTCAGAGAATGCTTTAGCAAATCCCCCAAAACCAATAAATGCATACTCTCTGGTTTCAGCCAAGCGGCAGCTAGGCTACTCAGAGAGTGCATAACAGAATTCCCCCCCAACACACGGAAGCCAACGCCAAGCCTAAAAACGCCTTAATCAGTCATACTATATTATGTGAAGTAGCAAACCTGCTACTGACTTAAAATAGAATGCGCACGCATCCTGAAGTCATTCTACAAATTATGTGATAAGAGACTATGTGTCACAGCAAGCTTGCTGTGGACCTCAGCATTTAATTATTAAGCTATACTAAAAGAATGCAAGCATGCATCTTAAAACGAGGTCATCCTACAATTAATGAGATATATACTGTGTGTGTTCAACAGCCATGTTGATCCTGTACTTCAGGAGTGCTTTAAATGCAAGCATGCATTTGTGTGTTCAACAGCCCTGTTGATTCCTGAGCTTCAGGAGTTCCTCAGCATTTGATTGTTAAAGCTAAACTAAACAAATGCAAGCATGCATCTTAAGACTATGTGTTCAACAGGCCTGATGAATGCAGAAACCTGTTGATTCCTGAACTCAGGAGTCCTAGACGGTATCGTAAAGCGATGCCCACTGCTATGTTGCACCGCGAATAGGATTCGAAAAGGACATTCTATTTCTTTTTAAAGAAATCTGATATATATAAATATATATATGTATATGAGGTCATCCTATGATGAATGATAACTAATGTTTATCATTCATGATAAATAAAGTGTACTAACTATGTGTAACAGCAGCTTGCTGTGGACCTCAGCATTTGATTGTTAAGCTATACTAAAAGAATGCAAGCATGCATCTTAAAACGAGGTCATCCTACAATTAATGACGTATATATACACTATGTGTGTGTTCAACAGCCATGTTGATCCTGTACTTCAGGAGTGTAGCCTACTTAACCAGAAAGTGTACTATAGGGTTGAGATTCCTTGGTTGCCCCTAGCAACGGAACGCCCCTGTAATCACCACTGATTAATAACATATGTGTGTAACAGCAGCGTGCTGTAACTCCCTATCCGCTCAGATAAGAGGGATGCAAGCATGCATCCGTAAAAGTCAACTATCTTCATCAGAATGAACCCATGCCATTGCCAACCACTTTTGAATGCAGACTCTATTTAACCGTCTCCTCATACAGTACATGCCACTCATTGCTTTTTGAGCAACTTCAAGTTTAAGCCTAGACCAATGTAGCCGCACCAATGCAATGCGGAAATGAGTGAGAGGTATACAGCTGCGCAGCAGTCCACATCTTTTGTAGAGGAGACAGAGCCGGGCCGTGAACCATGACCCTGGCTTTCCCTTGTCGGTCAGGAAGAACATTAGTCTTGCCACGCCAGAGGACGTCTTTGCAGATACTGGATCATGGAGAACAGAGACAAAACATGGTTTTAGTTAGGGTTAGGGTTAGAAATTATGACGTTTGCACCTTCCCCCCCCTGTCTGATTTACAGTGTTTAAGAGTTTAAGATGTTAAGTTCATCCTACAAAAGTGTGAAACTATGTGTAGCAGCAGCATGCTGCAGACCTCAGAAATGAATTCATCAAGCTAAACTAAATTAAAAGTGTAAAATGTAATAACTATATGCAGCAGTAAGCATACTGCGGACCTTACCCATCACGCACAGATAAAGAAATGCAATACAAAACAGAATCATACTACCCAAATCAGTGCAGTGGAACCCAGCCAACACTTTCAGCAGCATACTTATGCCTGATGTCAATCTCAGATACGTAGATAGCGATCCACAAAAGCTTCAAGTTCCACAAGCATGCAGAACACCACCTAGATGAACTTTTGGAAAGACACACACAAGAGCAAGCATGCAAGCCTTCTCGTCTGGACGCTGTGGAGATCTGTAAGCAAACAGCTGGATTATCTCATTCACTCATGGTGAACGTAGTAGCGTTCATGGCTGCAGACCGGCAACCTGCTGCTTCATTGTGAATGCTGGAATCAAGCAGCTGAAGAGTACTGTAGCTGTACCGTTTGCAATAAGCAGACCGCAATGCATCTTTAAGACTTTGTTTGCAATAAGCAATTATTTTAAATTGCAATTATCATCATAAGTTTTCTTCTTTCTGCAACCATCCAATGAAACTTAACCCAGCAGCACCTGTATGAGTCAGAGACAAGTAAACCCCCTTTATCCTTGCAATGAATAATGACTATTATATGATTTCCGCCTTTCACCTGCTGTGTTTTTTGTCCAACTCGAGATGTGGCCAGACGGTGCGCACTTCCTTTAGTACTTAAACAGACAAAGTATGCATCTGAAAATATTTTTGTGAGAAATAAGCAATGCACTAGATAACGTGCCTCAGTCAGCAGGACTCCCTCTGTCTGCCCACTGCTGACACTATGTTACTATGTAGCAGTAACCTTTTTCCTGTAGCATGATTAACATTAGTATCCTCATCATAGTAGTAGCAGCTCAACTGCAGTAGAATGAGTAGCACGATAAAATAGTAGCAGCATTTACCCAAAGCATGATTAATAGCTGTAATGTTAGCAGCAAGTATAAGTAGCTTTTTAGTAGTAGAATCAGTATCTCACACTTTTAGAACTAACAGCAACCCAACCTGAACCTTCCCGGCATCCGTGATGGAAAGAAGGTCATGCCATCAAAAGCCTTGGATCACCATAATAGCAGTCGCTCATAAACAAAACAGAAGCAGTGTGAATTCAAGCAATGAATATCCCTTTACAATGACATGGTTAGCTAAAAGTGAAGTAACATGCAATTAATTCAATGCACTATGAATCCGCTCCCTGCATCTAAGTCATAAGCTGATAGAATTGAAGCAGCAGAGAATCAGATTAACCTTTGCTTGCCCTCTAAATGGCACCCCCTGGAGGACAACCCACTACAATTGAAGCAATCGCCCCATTTCACAAGACTTTAAATCCACCATGAAGTAATTATCTATTTAAGCATCTGCAAACTAATCCACCCACATAATAGTTACCTGAACTTGAGCGATAAATTAAGTGAATAGAACAGGAATGCAGAAATAACAGCTTCACTGAGAGGATTATATTAACTTGAATATCCCCTGATAGTTGTGTACCTTATTTAACATGACATGATAGTTGTGTACCTTATTTAACATGACATGATAGTTGTGTACCTTATTTAACATGACAGTTACACTGCCATAATGCCTGCACATGACCAGTTAAGAAAGAAAACACCCTTGCCTTCACCTTATTCTCACACGGTAGCATTGAACTGAATTGACCATGATATGACTGTGTCAGTTGCATAGACTACAATACCCAAGATGCATGCTGTATTGTATGAGACTTCCTGATTACTCCCAAGGAGTAGTCACGTGACACCACCACGGCGTGTTGCCAGATTGTAAGAAAAACAAGCGCCAAGTCTATAAAAACAAGTCGCAAAACAAGTGTTTAGAATATTAAACATTTTTTGTACCATGATTACATATGAATATGGGGTTCCTTCACATGAACCCTGTTTAGTAATCATATTTGCTAGTGACTTAACAGAACACAATCCCAAAGTCGCTTATAATAAGCAGACATGGCAACACTGATTTGATACACATGCTGTGATTTCCTTTCCTGGCTTGAATACATGTCTACATTTTGACTTCTTGTCTTATATTATGCCCCGTTGCACACAGATTGTCTACGACAGCTTTGATAGGTATAAACATATTATAAAAGCATTTGTGCTAGCAGAGCACTGTTGGAAGCTCTGCTTGAAGCTTCAGCCAACTAGATGGTACTGCACCATGTATTGTGGGTATTCCCAGAGTCAAGAGTGCCTCAGCAGAACAGCATTAGAACTTAGAAGCAGTACTTATTTTGGAAAAATCAAACTTTCGGCCCAAAATGTAGCTCCATATATTCCTATACCTGAAGCCATAAAATGCTAAAATAGCCACGTTTCATTACCTGATGAAAGCTCTTTAAAACCACTGAAATGTCTTCTGCTGGGAATAAAAGGAAGTAGCCTACATGGGGAGCAAGCTGCACATTTGTTTGCAGCGCTGTACAAACAAATCAAAGTTTTTACATGGCAGCAAGCATGCTGTTAGCTTTAAGCTACAAACAATTCGAGCTTTCCACATGCTATGTTACCTTTAAGCTATAAACAATTCAAGCTTTCCACATGTTATGTTAGCTTTAGCTACAAACAATTCAAGCTTCCACATGGGAAGGAAGCATGCCATGTTAACTGTGCAGTTCTGTATAACAACAAAGATTCTACATGCAGCAGCATGCTATGTTAGCTTTTAGCTACAAATAATTGAAGCTTTCCACATGGGAAGCAAGCATGCTATGTTAACTGAGCATTGCTGTATAACAACACAGCTTCTAAACACATGGCAGCACGCATGCTATGTTAGCTTTAAGCTACAAACAATTGAAGCTTTCCACATGGGAAGCAAGCATGCTATGTTAACTGTGCAGTGCTGTATAACAACCAAGCTTCTAAATGCAGCAGCATGCTATGTTAGCTTTAAGCTACAAACAATTGAAGCTTTCCACATGGGAAGCAAGCATGCCATGTTAACTGTGCAGTGCTGTATAACAAACAAACTTCTAAATGCAGCAGCATGCTATGTTAGCTTTAAGCTACAAACAATTCAACTTACCACATGGTGAAGAGTAGCCTACAAACAAATCAAGCTTCTACTGTCTGGGCAGCAAGCATGCTGTATTAGCTTTGTGCTACAAACAATTCCTAATTTCTACATGGCAGCAAGCATGCTATTCGCTTAAGCTATGAGCACATTAGTGTTTGGCAGCAATAATAGAAGAAGCATTGCTGCTGTAGCAGTGGTAAAGTCAGCATCATAAGCAGACTCATCTCATATAGCACCAAAATATCATAGAGCAGCGCACAAAGCAGTAGATGAGCAGCAGATGAGCAGCAGATGAAGCTCGCAGCAGCTAGCAAAATGCATTGGTTCAGCAACCAAGAAAGACCTAGAGAATATGAAGCCATATTTATAGGAACCTCTTTGCTCAAGCATGAGCTGTGATTGGATAATGAGTGTGTGATGTAATGACCAGCTGGGCTGTGAATGGGGAATAGAAAGCTGATGTTCACATCAGCTGACTGACTGCTGGTTACAGCTTTGGCGTGCACGACTTCCGTGTCCTGCATGAACTAACGCTATGCTTCATATAATGGACGAGCTGTCACTGATCTAACCCAGGGCTGCCCAAAAGGTAGATTGTGATCTAAAGGCTGAGCATAAAGGCCCTCAACTCCGTACTCAAACTAACTAACCTGGCTAAAAGAAGGCCGGTTATCAAAAATTGTGGGCATGGCTTAACTCCCTGACCATTTGATAGTACTAGAATCCTCTGGCCCCCCACCCCCACCCCTCCTTTCTCTGTAAATATACCTTATTATGCTACTGCGCTTTAGCCTAATATGTTTTGTATTGTATGTATTATGTATCAATTACTGATTGAGTACAATGGACCACAATGGAAACGAGCCTTCTGGGGCTTTTTGTGTTATCCTTTTAGCATAACCTTTGACTGTACTGTTAACAATGTTGTCAATAAAGTATTAAATCAATCAAAAACATGTTTACTATATTTTAGTGTAGGTCTGATCCTAAGTAACGACTAACGTCGAATTCATGAAAGGTGTGTACCATAGAGAGCTATACAAAATCCGGAGGACTGAAAGTCCCTGCACACTCATAAGAGAGAAAATATATACTGTAGAGCAGGGGTCTTCGACGATTTCAGGCCAAGGACCCTCAGATTCAACATTTTTTGTTTACGTGGTCTGCTCTTTTTTTCCCCTCACACACACCTATGCCTCTTTGCCAAAAATAGCAGATCTACAAGCTCACAACGCCTCGCAGCGTGAGGCGTTGTGAGCTTGTAGATTGGCTATTTTTGGCTAAAGTTCTCCTCAGAAAAGGGATGCTAGGGTTCAAGTGGTTAATGTAAAAAAAAAAATCATATCACACAAAGTTTGGCGGACCCCCTGTAGTAACTCTGAGGACCCCCTAGGGGTCCCGGACCCCCCGTTGATGACCCCTGCTGTAGACAGACAGACAGAGAGAGAGAGAGAGAGAGAGAGAGAGAGAGAGAGAGAGAGAGAGAGAGAGAGACATGATGTGAGATAAGAGAGGCAGACTCAGAGCAGTCCCAATCAGGGAACCCATCTGCAGCAAATTCTGCTGAGCGCTGAATCTGTCTTGAGAGATTAGAGCTGTCCAAATGCAAGGGCTTTCAATATGATAAAATTACCCACAAGGAAAATAAACTAGGCAGCACTAGGAAGTTATAATGGAAAAAAAAAACACTAGGAGATACAAACATGGAATCAAAGAATCTAGACCAGGCTTACTCACAGGAGACTACTGGCAGTGGAAAACAAACACGGGATGTTTACATAGACGAGGACAAACAGGCCACAGGTGAGCAGAGCACTAAGGACAGTTAACACATGATTTACTAGGGCTAAACAAGACACAGGTGAACAACATTTCTAAATCGCATGACTGGTGAGACAAGACATGTAACAGTAGGCTAAGAAAAACAGGAAACACTACAAAATAAAGGTACACAACCGTAACATAAAACCTGTAGTGGCGGAAGAACCTATGCAGGAGAGTAAGAAAGGCCTCTGGATTAGAGATCATGAGTCATGAGTTGTACAGTACACTAGGTCAAAGTGAACTTATGGGGAAATTGATGTATTTTGTTATACCTAGAAATCACGTGCAGATAACCTAAACCATTAGGCAATATTAACCATCTTGTGACTAGGCCATATGGCCTAGTCACAAGATGGTTAATATTGCCTAATATTAAGAAATAGATGAGAAGAGGAAGGGGCGTACTGACAGATGGTGTATAAATATTACTAATGTGTGTGTAATATGAGAATTGAACGGAGGAATGGAACGGAGATGATCTGGAGCATTGCTTGCTTATGCTATGCAATTTGTAACCTTCCGGCACTTAGTAAAGCTTGATGATTGAAGATCCACCTCGTCTTTCCATCGATATATACCTTGTAAAAGAGTATCCTAAGTCTACAGGTATCCACTTCATTGTTGTTGCTGTTGTCGGCAGGATACAAATTGCATAGCATAACGCTCCAGGTCATCTCCGTTCCATTCCTTTCCACTGATGCACCTGGTAAAAGAGTATCCTAAGTCTACAGGTATCCACTTCAAACCCTAACTGCAACTAAGAAACAAAGAATACAACATTACTTCAAAATTAAAGGAACACGACTGAAAGGTAAAACACCAACTCTATGAAACAAGGAACACAGGAAAACACAACAGGAAGACAGAACATGATACAGATCCTGACATATTGAAAGATAGAGAGGAAGTAGGAGATACAGATAGTAATGGAGTGATAGAGAGGAAGTAAGATATAGAGATTGTGATGGAGTGATAGGGGAGAGGGAGAGATGGAGAGATATAAAAATGGATGGTCATTGGTCAACGGATTGACTGATTAACCAGCTGGTTGGTTGGGTGGTTGATTGACAAGCTCTCTGGTTAACTACTAGCTGGTTGTTTGGTTAACTAGGTTGGTTGTTTTACTGGTTGTCTTGTTAAATAGCTGGTTGGTTGAATAGCAGGTTGGTTGGTTGGTTGGTTGGTTAATAAGCTGGTTGGCGGTTGGTTGACTACTGTCTGGTTGCGAACGCGGAAGGAGGCGCGGCGAAGCCTACTATGAAACTCGGCTCGGCTTGTGTCTCTGTCTGTCTGTATGTGTGCAGCCGCGCCCCCATGTCACTCACGCTCTCATTGGCTGCCCGGCCTGCCCCCATGTGACTCACGCTCTCATTGCCTGCATGCACTACAGTGTGGCTGAAATTCGCCTGTGCCCCTGGGTGACTAATTACACTCCTCTGAGAAAAATATAGCAGCGACAGTCAAAAATAACACATCTACAAGCATCTACACAAGTTCATCTATTGGGATATCTAAGAATTCCATGTCATTTGTGCATATTTCAGGCCGGATGGCAAGTAATTGCTCATTCCTTTCTATTCTTCTTATTGTTATTTTCGAGCTGCGTTCGCTTCCAGCGTTCGCGCGTCTTACTTGTTAATTAGTTGGTCCGTTGGTTGGTTGACTTACTGTCTGGTTAACGAGCTGGTCAATAGTTAATAGCTGATCAATTGGATAACTAGCTGATCAATAGTTAACTGGCTGATCAATTGGATAACTAGCTGGTTGGTTGGTTGCTGGAAAGTGAAGGTTGTTTATGAGTATTAAAGTTTGACCTTTCTGTCAGGCTACCTTGTTTTTACACACACAATCACACTTCACGTTCACGTTTGTCGGTGTTTTACGGTGTGTGTGTGTGTGTGTGTAGGTGTGTTTGTGTGTGTGCGTGCGTGCATGTGTGTTTGTTTGTGTTTACGTGTGTGTTTACGTGTGTGTGTGTGTGCGCGTGTGAGCGTGTGTGTGCGTGTTCGTGTTTTACGAGTGTGTTTGTGTTTTACGTGTGTGTGTGTGTGTGTGTGTGTGTGTGTGTGTGTGTGTGTGTGTGTGTGTGTGTGTGTGTGTGTGTGTGTGTGTGTGTGTGTGTGTGTGCGTGCGTGCGTGTGCGTGTGCATGTGCGTGTGTGTGCTTGTGTGAGTGTGTGTGGTAGGATATCACACCTCCTCCTCCCCTCATTAAGTATCGGTTCCTGTCTTCCTTGTAAACCACCTGCATCTGTAGTGTTAACATCTCATTTCTGAGTACACAAAGCAAAGATAGATAGATAGTATGCATACATCAATGTACATTTGCAGGTGTGAGTGTGTGTGCATAACGTTTACAAAGGCATACACATCCAAATGATAAATGATCCAAATGATAAAATACCATGAAATGATTAACACCAAAAGGTGGTAATAATATCATGAATATCAATCGGAGCATGATCCAGTGTGCAGACACAATTTTTCTGGTTTCATATTGTTCTTCTGCCCAGCACCTGGTATCTTATCATTTGGATGTATGTGCCTTGGAAACTTTATACACACTCCGTGCGTGTGCGCGTGTGCCTGTGTGGTGGTCAGGTCTAACAGGTGGACAAATAAGAAGAGACCATGAGTGGTTGTTTCCATGGGAATAAATGGCACCACTGACAGAGGTGATTCATCGTCCCACAGGTCACTCAGCATCAACAGATTGAGGATGCCGCTATGACTCTGCATTCCTCTATCTCCTCTGACAGGGTTGTTCATGTTCACTCGTATACTGCTGGGCTTCTATCCCACCAGGGAGTTGATTACATTCCCCTGCATGAGTTCCTTGTCAGAGATGAATGCAACTGACAGACCTGAGACAGGCCGATTCTACAAAAGCCAGTAGTTCTCAAACTTTTTCGTGCCAAGGTCACGGACCCCCAAAATGATATTATAAATACGTCCGCGGACTACCATCTGAAAATGTTTTGTGCCAGGGACCCCCAGAAGAGAAGATTTGCGTTTCAAGATTTTTCAAAAATGTTCGGAAGTAGCAGATGTACAAACTCACAGCGTGGCATGAAGTGATGCGCTGCAAGCTTGTATATCTGCTATTTTTGAATAGCCAACGCTAAAATCTAAAATGACACAGATTCTTTCCTGGTTTTAATGGGTTAAACAGGTGAATATTAACAACATTGGACGTACTGTGAAAGTAGGAAATTGTGGGATATTCCATCCCTCCATGGGACCTGGTTGTCTTAGTGTGTAATCTAGTGATAATGCAAGAATCTGTCTTAATGTGTCGCTTAGTGATAATGTACAGTAAGAATCTGATAGTGTGTTACTATGTCATGATGTGATGAATCTGTTGTAGTGTGTTATTATGTAATCATTTAAGAATCTCTCTTAATGTGTTACTAGTGTACGTAAAGCATCTGTCTTAGTGCGTTACTTATGTAAGAATTTGTCTGTGTAACACATATAAATAGAGTTTTCTATTCTGATCATTTGCGGTATTCTTGAGTTTTAAAACCTGTTCCAGGACACAAGAGTTCTACCTGTAAAAAATGTTTTACTTTAGTCCCTTCTGCCTCCAATACCCAACTGTGAATGTGTTACCTCAGAGTGTAATGATCTGTGAACAGTGTGCATGTTCCGCATCATTTGGATAATTCTGTTTATAAATATCCTAAAAATCAGTTGAAGTTATTTAAATAGTTTCCCATGCTTGAGTTATCTATCCAATCCAATGAATTCAGCATCCTCTAACTTCTAAATGAATGGCCGGGTGTTGCTTAAATGGCCAGTTAGATTTTTTTTAATAATCAGAAATGGATCCAGCGAGCAGTAATGCCCAGAAACAGACGAATATTATATATATAGTCTGGATTTTGCTGTGTACTTGAATGAAATGTTTCAATGCTCTCTCACTTCTGGCCTCGGGCCTGCATCTTTATTTACTTGCTATGATAAGCTCACTGACTACACGGCAGGCTTGACAACTGATCAAACAAATGGTTTGTTTTTGTTCATTGCCTAAAATCCTGTAATCTGTCACATGTCGCAACATCATTACCCTCAACCGTTGCTCTGAGACATAGTCATGAGATATGGTTGAAATTAGGTTTCATTTGAGAGCTCTCAGTTGAACCCACTGAAACAACGGGTGAGTGGGTGGAGTGCTATGAAGTGTAATGAAATGGTGAACCTGTTCAAACACAAGCACACGTTATGTGCATATACTGTAAGTACACACACATGCAACCCATCCCCACACACACTACTAGAGTATCAGTTAGGCCATTGTTTAACTTTTCTACCTCGATATCTGCAATTATGCAGCCGATGTGTCCCAATGTTCTCAAATTTCAAATATCAATAGAAAATGAAGCCGTTTCTAACAAAGTATCCCTCAAAACATCAGCGATTGGTGGTCTCTAAAGGCCATAGCCCACACCAAAGCAACTCCTTTGCAACAAACCCATTTTAAGGCCTTTCCACATCAATTCAACTCCTTGCAACAACTTGCAACTCCTTGCAACTACTTGCAACCATTATCCGCCAAATGGCACCAGTCTGCAACTTGCCAGACTAGACTTCTGCAACTTGCCAGACTAGACTGCTGCAACGGTCTCTAAAACGGTTTTGTTGCAAGAAGTTTCAAGGAGCTGCATTGGTGTGGACTGGCCTTTAAGACTCTCCAAAATCGGGATGGGCATCGGGGCCAAGAATCTGGCATTGATGAGGCTCTGCACACTGTTCTCCTGATATGGTGCTGCAGGTCTCTGATCCCCACTGATGTTTATGAATTGTCAGGCTTTGGAACCAGATATGGTCAACAGCTGCAGCGCTACTGCTTGAACCAGGAAAAGGAAGAACACGGAAACACCTCAGAAGACCGTGGAGATGACGTAATGTAGTTTGATAAATACATGACACACTTGTTTATTTACCTAATTAGTACACAAGCATTTTGTCCTCATCAATTGTTCCGATTGGTTTGTACTGCCACGTCATTTGACATCACGTTCATTCACATTCCTCAGTTTGGCACTTCGTTTAGACTCGTCTACACTCATTCCCCAGGGCCAGGCACTGCACATTAGGAATGTCCAAATATAGGCCCTGCTACAGTAGTGCCAAGGGCAGATCACACTAGACTAGAGAACCACTGTGGTTACCAGTGTGGAGAAAAACATAATGAACAAAAGGGACATTGAAAACGTCTGTGCAAGTTACCTTGGAGAAAGAGGCAGTTTGTATACACAGTGTGATCTGGACTGGTCTGGTCACTGAGTGTGCGTGTGTGTGTGTGTGTGTGTGTGTGTGTGTGTGTGTGTGTGTGTGTGTGTGTGTGTGTGTGTGTGCGTGTGTGCGTGCGTGCGTGCGTGCGTGCGTGCGTGCGTGTGTGTGTGTGAGAGAGAGAGAGAGAGAGAGCGAGAGAGAGAGAGAGATTACAACAATGTGTTGTAATAAATTAAATTACCAATAACTATAAATATTATCTGATACAGTTACTGTCATACATGTAGGTGGACTGAGTCCATTATTTCAGTCATGATGGAGCCATTCAACATGGGATAGATTAAATATCCTATTCCTATATGAATTTATTTTCATAATTTACGTTCATATCATGCTTTTACTCGTCACCCCATGGGGGTAGCCCCTTTCGGAACCCTGTATACCTTTTTTGCATTTGGGATGGCGGGATCCCAAATACAAAAAAGGTATACAGGCTTCTGAAAGGGGCTACCCCATGATGGGGGACTAATTGCACAATTACATAATCATAAACAACTGGGGGCCAGTATGACATGCATGCAGGGCGTCAGAAACTGCAGCAAACGCTCACTCACGATGCCAGCCTATACATCCTTGACAGTATAGCTATACATCAGATGAATTGTCTTACCCATGAAGGCATGTCTCGTTTGGTCCTGTAGACCTTCTCCGCTATGAACTCCCCCTGGTTCTCCAGGAGGTACATGGCAGACTTGAGCCGCATCACTTTCTCCAGCCTGCTGTGTTTCCATCCGATGTAGACCATCAGCACCAACAGGACCAAAGTGATGCTGAAGCCAAAGTATCCGGCCAGGTACACTGGCAGAAGTGCGCCCAGGCATTTGGCAAAGGACCACAGGACGCTGACTGCGCGTTCACCCGGTGGTCGTGGAGGCAGGGTCTTGTCATCGGACAAGGCCGGGTCTGCGGACCCCTTTCCCCCGCCACCCACACCACTCGACCCCGCATCCGTGGATGACATCGCAAGCCGTTGAAATCACTAGTTCCGTATGTAGCCTATGCCACCTAAACGTCTCTGCTCCTGTGCCTAGTCAGCGAGGAGGGACAGATCAGAGAAAACTTGTTGTGAAAAGCATTGACATTTAATCCCGTAAAAAAAACAGCGTCCGGTTGATTAAATCATAATCACGGTTTCTTGTCCATTTGATAACGCTCCCTAAACCGCGCCACTGTTCGTGTTTCCCATACAAATGCCAGGTCTATTAGACCTGTGCGTGTGCGGGCGTGTTGTTCAGCCTGAAGCGAAGCCCTCCTTCTCTCTGCCTTGCAGGAAATCCAATAGAAACTAAACCCTAGAATTAACTTGCTCTCTGAGAATACTTTTAGCGTCCGTGTCACGACGCACCGGGCGGAGCATATTGCCTACGTCTCTGGAATGGCAGCATCTAACGGAGCGATATAGAGGAAATCAGCAGGGTTCATAACAGATAACAGAGTGAAACGCATAGCTATTCTATATCGTTTTCCCCCTTTCTTTTTTTTAACCCGTTATGAAGCAGTGCGTAATCACGCACGCGCTCAACGCGCCTCCACTGCGGTACCGTTTACAACAGAGCCTATGATAATAGTATAATCACTGTTCACTGATGCTGATGGATGGACATCCCTAACCTCAGACCGCAAAATGTTTTTTGGTTTTGGTTTCATGAATGTAGTGCTGCCGTATCCAGCAGTCCTACCACTTCTTTGCTGATAAGGGAGAAAAGCAACACTGAATGCAATGTTAACGCACCACTAAATGCAGGTGAACAGTCTAATGAATAGAATCGACTTAATTTGCCACACAGAAATTAAAGTGCAATTTAGGCTGGGAGCCCGGGACTCAGGATCCAGCTACAATACAATGTGTTTGGCAATAGACACCGTATTTTGCCGGACAACTTTGCAACATAGCCTACAGACAGATTTAACCTATGGTTGCTTGGACACACAAGTTGTGTGCTATAGCCTAAACACATAATCCACACTGCACGGTGGCATGTATTCTCTTTTGGATCTTCATCACTTCACATTAACCTTAAAGGAGTAGTTCACCCACAAAATGACTTATTTTCTATCAATTACACACCCCATGAAGCATTGAATTCATGGAGATTTTCTTGTTTTTGTCACATTCCAGGCTTAGGAATGTGAGAAAAACAAAGCTACAATACAATGTTTTTTTGGGTGAACTACTCCTTTAATTTATACTATATGTTTCCATTTCAAGACGCTGTTGCTTGCCAACAAAATGAGACACCGCCGCACTATATCTTCTATAGGCTCTAATATCTAATCAGATTGCTTGAGATGTGATGTGACATGTCTGCTGTGCTGTCTCCAGGCTGTATACTGGCATAGTGGCATTACAGGTTCTCTGATTTCTAGCCTCAAGAGGTTTTTTCCCCCTAAGAAACCCGGACAAAAATACAGGTGCAGTGTTCAATATCAGATAAGATGAGAAGACAAGACGTATAAGGCGTTTAACACTCTACTTTTTTGTCTATGTTTAGCCAACTATGTCTGTGTGTATTTTGTTGTCTGCCCAGCTGTTTTGTAATTGTAGCCCTTAACTCACCAAATTGATCAAAGCTCTATCCCCCAACACACACACACACACACACACACACACACACACACACACGTGACATGCGCGAGCGCGCGCACACGCACACACACACACGGAACCTTGTCGTTTTAATTTGACACTACAGCGTTCTGCCTCTCTGACTCATAATGACCTTCACTTTGGTGTAGGACAGTAGGGTAGTAAAGTCATTTACAGTGCTGTAGACCTTAGCTAATCAATATGAAGTCATTATAGAGCTGGGCTGGTGACACTTGCTCAGAAACACAGCCTTACAGAAAGGTTATTAACATTTATTTGTCGTAAATGGTAGATTGTCAATCTCAGACAGCCCCAATGTATGTATATCTGTTGAACAGCTTCTGGTTCGTAAACTATCCGATCGAGTTCTCCCAAGACAGATTTTTCTCCTGAAAAACGCCATTTCATTTAAATCACTGTTGTCCTAGTAGGTAGGCTATTGTATGTTTGAATACAGTAGCCTACCTACTAGGACTAGGTGTAGGTGCTCTTCAATTTGAAGAGATTTAGCCCGATTCTTTTAAATCACTAACATAAACTATGAAATAAAGGGTAGGCCTGGTAGCCTAAGTAGTAATCCTTACCAAGCCATGTGGCCCATCTCCTGTTTCTGTAACGTGAGGCGGCTTGATGTACACACATCTCCAGGCCATGATAAGTACACCCCCTGGACATGCCATGTCTCATGGAATAGACATGTGGCGTCAAATGAGTTTGACTGCTGAAGTATATCTGATGCCCCCAAGCACACAGTAAAATCCTCATGTTCATTTATGGCCCTTTTGGATACACCCTCAAGGTTAAACTAGCCAGCTCTCATGTAGGAAACGGCAGCTCATTAAAAATAAATGACTACATTTGGAACCTTCAAAATGCTACCATTTGGTCACAACGTCTGTTAGGACATGCTAACATTTTAGAAAATGGAATTTCAATGAATTTAAATTAGATCTTTGCTCCCACATAAGTCAAATGTGCAAGGACCGCCGTTTTCCCCAAGCCCATCAGTAAAACATTCAAATGTCCACATCTTACCTGCCACACACTGCTACTTGTAAACCCTTTTATCACATAATGCCTGCCATTTAATTTAGTAATCCTGAAGAGCAGGCATTGGATTTCAGTAGTCCGTTCCATTACAGATAGCTTCCTAAAAATAATTAGATAAAACCTTCCACATACCTAAGTGGACACTGATATTTGAATAAAATCCCAAAACATTGTTTAAACCAAAAATCTGTTTAATCTGAAAAAAATATTAACAAAAACAATGGTTTCAAAAGTTAAAGAGAACACATTCGGACAGGTTCACAAAACGTCCCAAAACAATAGAATGTCATCCAAATTGGTCTTGATGTAGAGCTCCAGTCAATCACAGTTGCCTCTGGTTGAAAAGGACACTAACAGACATGATGACACCCAAGGAATTCCTTCCTTGTACCCCAAGCTGTGGTCACTTCAACCTGATCAGAAGTCCAGGCCTTGTTGCGGTGTTGCAGCCAGTCAACAGCCATGGATAGTCGGGCCTTGTTGCGGTTCACACAGCCATGTTGGAGCAGGGGACAGTTTACTTAGACCTCTGCCTCATCTTTCGCCTTTTGCGCTTCAGCCTGCAATGCAAGTAGACAAATACACCCACAGATAAGAGAAATTATTCAAAAATATAGCAGCGCACAATTTTGGGTAATACATTAACAATGGCGACTGCATCTCTTACCTGCGCATACGCTTCTTCCTCCACTAGAAAAAAACAAGCAAGAGTCCAATTATAAAACAGTCTCATTACACCAGAAAAAGGAATGCAAGAATACACTTTTAAAGATAGTAATGCATACTACAATTGCATGTGCATTGCGAGCCTCATTTTTGTTTTAGGTTAACACGTTTTGCTGATGGCTAGCTAGTAGCATGCATGTCTAACATGCTAGCTAACAAGCTAGCATTTCTAACATGCGATTTACTATATTATACAGACAAAAAACACACACCTTGGCTCTCATCTCGACAAGGGATGTCTGAAAGGACAAAAAGAAATGTGACGGGGGAGTTAGATGGCAAGTAGAAACACGTTGATTTATTTGGATTCAAACAACTCCACACAGACACAATTTAGTTGACGTACCGTGAAAGCAAAGTCTCCAGGAATACCGTCAAACACAAGCGACGTGCTATTTATAGCCACAGGCAGTCCTACGTCATCTTTACGCGCCGGCGGAACTCGCGAGGTTACGCACTACGCAGCACGTTTTTATTTATTTTTATTTTCAACTCCCCTACATTACTGCCAGAGCCAGCATTAATTATATCAGTAATTAATACACATATCTACTTTGTTATTACATTGTATACAATTACTTACAATTCAAGTAAAAAAAAAAGACTGATTAATCAGACATGTCTATTGAAATATATATTAAACATTTTTTTCCCCTCAGTTTCCCGTTATTAAGCATTTTCTAGATATTAAAAACACATTGGCGATGTAATTGTAATGTCATTTTTACAGTAAAATAAATGTGCTTGTACTTGCACAAGCACATTGTACTAGTTTAAAGGTAGGGCAAGTGATTTTCTTTGGTTAAAATAAGTGTTAAATAGCTCTATATTCTGATAGTACTCATTACTTTGTTCAGTAACAGGAGTCTCCATGTCTCTTTATCTTTATTAAACAGAAAATGGATTTTCAGGACAGCATACCAATGTTATCAGGATAGACTAGAGAACACAGTCAGGAATGGACACAGATTAAACAAGTGAAATTGGAAGTGAGGACAACAGAAATGAGCAGACAAAATTGGAACACTATAAAAAATGAAGCTGATTAATGGGTGCTCTCTTGTGATTGGCTGAAATGTTGTCACCTACCTGCAAATGTATTTTCAGTTTATTAAAGAGCAGGAGAGACACTATAGTAGTATACCAATGATTACTATCAGAATATAGTGCTTTAACCTTTAATGTGTTCACTATGGTTTCCAATCCCTCTACTGTAGTCGTTTCCTGCCGTTTAATTTTAGTACCATCAATCTACTCAATTTCTCCAATCAGCAATATGTGAATACGAAGTTACACAAGTCTATAAGCTGTGCATATTGTGCAAAACACCTGATGCACATATCTGTACCTGATAGCGCTAATTACATAAAGTGGTTCCACAACCATTAATTTTAATCCAATGACCTTTAGGCTTTATACAAGACTGTGCCCAATCATGTCCCTGACTACACAAGATGGATCTCTCAAATGTATCAGTGATTTAGGCTACTTTCATTTCTAAAATATATACATTTTTCAAAAATCATACAAAATTACTCATGAATATCAAGTTGGTGAAACTAAATCTACAAAGGAAAGAAAAACACAATTGATGTCAGGTGGCTTTTTAATGTTTCCAAAAATAGTCTCTGAAACTGGGATTAGTTTTACAAAAGCATCCATATTTTATGGAACTATGGAATTCTTATGTAAACACAGACTGTGAAACTCCTTGACAACAGTAAGTTGTGGCACCAGAAGACCGAATGAAAGCCCAAACGCTTATTATGTCAACCACAACTTTAAGAGAAATAAGTACATTTGGAGTTGTCCAAGTTCTCAACTAGTAGAATCAGACTTCAAAATTTACCCTATAAGCTGTTAGTTGAGGAACCTAAAGGCCTACACGTATACAAACTGTACTATATTGACAAAAGCAAGAGCAGTGTCATGAATACGTATTAACTGTGCTTGATCTCAGCAGTCAAGGTGACTCATGTTTTCATGCTTTTACCGGTTATGAATGTCATAGGACTTCAGGGTTCAAATTAGGTGTTAAAGAATTCTATCACCCCCCAACAGGTAAACATTCATTTAAAAAAGGCATGGCTTCAGGTTCACAACCTCAGACAGGTTATCTTTATGCCACACAATTACATTGGCACAACGTTGTGCAGTCACACGCCAGTCCATGGTGCTGTCAAACTTCATTCGATATGATGACTTTCATTACAGTTGGGGGGTAGGGGGCTTAAAGTTGGACAATAAAGTCTTCAATTGAGACAACTGAGAAAATGCCCTTGCACTCAATATCCTCTCTTGGAGGGGAATCGTGCTTATTATTCTGTGTGGAGACCTGTCTCAAGGACAGTAAGATTTAAAAGGAACATGGGGGGAGGGCGTGTGACAGTTAGAAATTTGGAGCAGCAACATCCCAGTCTGACATCAGTTAGATTTGGAGGTATTCACAACGGCTAAGCCCGCAAGCGCCTCGACAGCTGGGATGGAAAAGATTCTTGACGTCTGTTCTTTGGGTCGTCGTCAGATGTCTGTCAGTATTTCTTGGAGACAAAAAAAGCTGAGACGAAGATCTATTCTGCAGCTTCGGTCTCTTCCATTGGCTGGCCTGTTGCGCTCTCAACGGTCTTTGAGGCCTTTGACAAGGACAAAGTGGAAATTAAGGGTTAGACTACAAGGAAATTAGATTACAAGGAAATTAGCTTCCATATATATATCATATGCCAACATTAGATTGTCCAGCGTCTTACCTTCTTTTTCTTTTTCTTCTGGGTCTTGCGGCTGGCTGAGCTTTGAAGCAAAGCCTATAAAAAAGGATAACATGGACATTCATCAGCTCTGCAGAGTACAACACACAAACCAACGATTAGCCACTTAAACCCTCTATACTTAGTCAACCTGACCCGAGTTGGCTTACTTGGTCCACTCTTTTTCCCCCTATACACCAAACCTCTTCACCGAAAATAGCCAATCTACAAGCTCATAACACATCGCAACGTGCTGAGCTTGCAGATGTGCTATTTTTGGCGAGTGTGGCCGCAAGACTAGGGCTGCTAAGGTTGAAGTGGTTAATTAAGTCATAATGCATTTGAAAATGTCAACTCAGCGAGTAGCATGCCACAGTTGTCTCATTAGGCTCATCCCACTCTCCAGGGCAAAGGGACTAGTTGCCAATCTATGAGAGGCATTTTACCTTGAGTTCTGCGTCCTCTACTTCAAGCTCAGTCTTGTAGAGATCTGGATCAAACAGGCTGTTTGTGATTCGCAGCGGTCCATTTGCCATGAGCAGCACGGTGAACTTGAACTGTGCTACGAACTCACCTAGATTAAAATGGGAATGGAGAACCATCAGCCACACAAATGTAAAAACTCTTTTCAATTTCTTGTTCCCTGATGTCAAGGGGCTCAAAATCAATAGATTAGGATAATATTACACAGCTATCAAGGTGCAATATGAAAGTCATGGTTAAATTGTGATGGAATTGAAGTTAAATCACACATTCAAGACTAGTTTTACACTCCCCTGGTTCTCTCCATACCACAATAATGTAGAAATGGATGTCGACAGTGACAACAATCTTACATCCAATTACTTTCCATGGCATATCATGGCATATAAAGAGGTCACATGGACAAACTCCAGTAGGAGGAGAAAATACATTAGGTTCCTCTGTAAGTCAAGACATGCACACACCAATTCAATATCAATAGATTAGGATAATATTACACAGCTATCAAGGTGCAATATGAAAGTCATGGTTAAATTGTGATGGAATTGAAGTTAAATCACACATTCAAGACTAGTTTTACACTCCCCTGGTTCTCTCCATACCACAATAATGTAGAAATGGATGTCGACAGTGACAACAATCTTACATCCAATTACTTTCCATGGCATATCATGGCATATAAAGAGGTCACATGGACAAACTCCAGTAGGAGGAGAAAATACATTAGGTTCCTCTGTAAGTCAAGACATGCACACACCAATTCAATATATTTTTCAAATAAATTCAAACATATTCATGGTCTTACATTTTCTTAAACACATTTTACTTTTAACAAATCTACAACCTTGACACGCATTATGCTTGTCAAGCTTAGGCTTTAGCCTACACATTTTAAGGCAATGCATTTTTTTTGTTTTCTTTTCAAACAATTAAGTAATATCTATATATGAATTTCAATGCAAAAATCCCAAAACAATCTGTTATTATTCTGCACAATAACCGGAATAAAACTAATATCTCAAGTTCAAGATTTTTGGGGAGCACAATATATGCCACTCACCCTCTTTCTCATGCAGCACATTGAAGGGCTGCAACAGTTCATGCTTGGCACACTCCACCACACCCAGTCTTGCCTTGCCCTCGTCCGGAAATGCTCTGAGGAGAGGAGACAAAGGAGACATGAGCCGTAAATCTACGAGACAGTTTTTAAAAGATAAAATGGAGAAAAAAAAGAAAATAGACCAAGGACAAGCTACAGATGTGACTATATCTATGAAAGAAAAAAGGCCTAGATAAAACTTGTGACCTTATTTCTAATTGGCAAATTGTTGATTCATATTTGGTGTATTATAAGCGGGAGTGCAATCATTACTGATTAAAACAGACCCTTATAATAAGAGGGCCTTTGATGATCCAAACACACAGAGGTGGTGGAATTAAACAGTACAACCTACTGTTAAGTGCACACCTAACTTCAATACTTACATATTAAGCCTTTAATACATACAGAATATATTTCATTGTAAACTTTGTGTTGCTATAAGGCATATTTTGTTTCTCTTTTACTCCTTATTGCTGGAATAGATTACATTTCCTTCATGGATTGTGCCTTCAGTATACATATCAGCTGATAAAAGTGTGATCTTGTACTCAATAGTAGGTGGAGCAGATACCAAACAAAATAGCAGATCTATTGATAAGTCAGGGCCCTCTGCGTTGACTGCAAGTTGCTACCTAAGAGTGAAGGGCATGGCATCGAATCGTTTCTCCACGTCACTGAAGAACATCCGAGACGTCTTCATCTTCAGTCCGTACACTTTGTTGGGGTCTCGCTTATAAATGGTGGTCCTCTGTCCTCCATCCTTTGCCTGAAGGGTAGAGCACAAACACATTGTAAAACGCCTACATAGGAACGGGAGCTGTGTGACACATGAAGTCAAAATGAATGACCTCTTACCTTTCCCTCTCCGGTGCTGATCAGCACATCCACTGCATACACTTCATGCACCTCAAACTCAGCTTTCTCATGGTCCTTTCTGAGGAAAACCAATGGACAAGACAATCACTGGTTAAACATAATGTAAAAATGGGTAGGTCATGCATGCCTGTTATCTATCCACCTTATGGCACATAAGGCCTTCACTGAGTGCATCCACTTTCCAGTGTCAGCTGCTGTAGTCCTCACTTCAGACCATGATTTCCATCCCACGTCCTTTTCATTCTTTCTCAACTATACCTACAGGCAGTGGCGTGTTCTAGGTTTTTTCGGAGGGCATAGGATAATCATTCCCTGCGCATGGTCTTGGTTATGCTCTCGCATGGTCAATGGATGAAGGGTTAGTAGAGGGCTACGCTTTTTTTCACGTATACTACGTATAGAGTGTGACACGGCAGAACACACCACTGCCTACAGTTAGCCTTTGGTCTCCCTTTTCTACTTTTTCCTTCTGTTGCCAAAGTCATTGCTACTGTATGTTGCAGTTGTCGTTTTGATCCTGTCCAATCATCTTCCATCTATGCAAGATCACTTCTTCACTGCTTCCTCTCAGCTCTGTCTAGCAGCTCTTCAGTACTGACATAGACTGGGATCAATACCATTTTTGGGTTTCTGATCCGGTCCGGGATCAATACCATTTTTGGGTTTCTGATCCGGTCCGGGATCAATACCATTTTTGTGTTTCTGATCCGGTCCGGAGTGAAAATAACTTTATGTAATCAGGCTGCAGGAACACACGACCTGAACCTCCGGAGCGTGCACCTCCCAAATTATTCCAAAATGGTCGTTTAGTTTGGTATAATAATCATTTGGCATGTCAATCTTTTATTCTAACTCGTAGCGCGACTAGCAAGAATAATTGATTCGCATTATGTGGGGAACAAAAACAATGCGACTCCAAACGGAACACGATTGTTTTTTTCCTTTTTTCGAAACTGGATCACACGGCTACGTTTTAGAATGAATACCAGGCTTTCCTCTGCGGTGGAAAGCCTGGTGACACGAGGTTAGTACTGACATGATCTTGCCAATGTATATGGAGTAGGTCATACTGAAAACTAACTGATTGAACTCACCTCTGCTGGTCCGTGGGGTTTTGAATGATGGTCTTCTCCCCATCAATAACATGTTGTTTCAACTGATGTGACAGCATGCCTGCATATATTAAAAAATATATGCTGATTTTTTAGCAAATGGATTGAATATATTGGATAGATATACAGTGGAAAGCACTAGCACATGCAGAGTATACTGATGTTCAGGAAATGTGATCTGAAAACACTCACCCTCAATGGGGGAACACTTGAATGACTTGGCAATCTTGTTCCAGGCTTCTGTCACCTGTGAGTTCTGAGGGATAGACATGAAGGTTGATGTTAAGGTTATGGCTCCGTAACGGCTCGTTTTCAAACCATCTTCTACCTTATCATTCTGTTTTCCATCATCATCTTGATTTTTGGTTCTTTTTGCTTTCCTTCAGTAAAAAAAAAGAAGCATAAGCCAATTGCTGTAAACCACTTTTTTAATTATTGAGTGAATTTATCATGTGGGCACTATGTTCTTACACTGAGTAAACACTGAAGAGAAAAAAAAACATTTGTTTGTATATAAATAAATACTTCAAATGGAATAAAAGGAGAGACAAGTGCCCAGAACAGACTTTAGTAAGACACAGCAGGAGCGCTACTGGTGTCCCTCAAATCACTGGTGCTCATGAAAGGGACTACTATTAAAAGAGAATTGCCGTCCGTATTGCTCGATTCCTGAGGTTTTCCAGAAATGTTTTGTTTTTCCATCGGATCAGGCCGGATTCCTTGCAAGGTTTTATCCTGTAAGCAACTACACCTTTATTTAGTCCATTAATGGATGTTTTAATAGGGTGAGACTTAAATTTATAATTTTATTTTGTCGATAATTTGACATTTTTATACGCGAAGCCTTATATTTATACATCTGGCATTGTGGTTGAGCACCCCCCTCTTATCTCCCTTTTATAACATGAAGGCAAACTGCACTAACCTGGTTTCCAGGCTTGACAAGACGCAGAGCAGCTTCAGCACAGAGGTGGGCAGCCACAAGAACATCAGCCTTCTTACCGGTCAGTGGGGCATCCTGGAGGGCCATTGGAGGACAAATCACACATAGTTAGGAACTTAAGAGAAGCATCGTCGTGAAATATACCACAACTAGTAGATGTCGCCACAATCTGCTGTAATCATGTAAATGACATGCGCAGCCCATGACTGCTGTGTGTGAATGTTATCAATGGGTGCCGCAGCCCAGGTGAAAGTTGTCTTAACGGTGATGGTGGTATACCTTGGTCACTCCAACAACAAAGCTGTGAGCCACGTTTGAGATGAAGCCATCGACATGCACACCCAGATCACTGCACACGGAGAGAACAGGCAAAACATGAGGCAAAGAAAAAAAAAAAAAGAGTACACATTACAAAGAAGTCTGTTCATACCCGCATGACACAGTGCATACTTCATCAAATGCAAAAGAGGGGCAAATAAACATATGTTTTTGGTGTCTTACATTTTTACTACGTCCCCATCCTTTAGTACAACATCAGGGTCACTCCTCAGAGGAGAGTAGTGGCATACAGTGTTGTTAACGGACACGCTGGTGGGGAAGGCAATACCTGAGAAGAACAGATGAGATAAGGCCATTAGCCACTTAAATCCCAGCAGCCGTTTTGTGGGGAAAGCTTTTGCAGAAAATAGCCGATTTGACAAGCTCACAGCGCGAGCTTGTCAATCAGCCGTTTTGTGCGAAAGCTTTCCCCACAGTAACAGAAAATCAAAAATACACTAGCATAGAGCCCTGAGGGACTCCGGTGACCCATAAGGGGTTTTAGTGGTTAAATATAAAACATAAGCAGTTACACCCACCCACTGCAATTACTGCATACTATATCCTTTCCGACCATTTAATACCCCATACAAAACATGCCACAAACAAAGCATTACCTTTCTTCATGTCCTTCTCCTTCCTGAAGATCTTCCCGGTCTCTTGCATGATGAAGGCATCTCCCTTTTCACACAGGCTGAGCACTGAGATGCCTGTTGTTGCCGTCTCCACCACAAGCTTCAGGGCCTCTGGGGGACAAGAGAGAAAGACGGCCAACAAGCCATGGGTGATTCATTCAAACGCTGTCACACAATGAAAGGTGACAGGTGCTACTCCGCCACCAATGGCTGACTAATAACTCAGCCTCAAGTCACACAATTCACGAACTGCTCTTAGTCACTGCTAAGTGATAGCTAACACATTGACCTACAATGTGACATAGCCCTGTTTAAACACAACTCCAACTGTATATACTTTGCCCACTTTCCTAAACTGTTTTTATTGTATTTTAACACTCGCTTTGGCAATGTCAACGTATGTTTTCTCATGCCAACAAAGCTCATATGAATTGAATTGACCTGTAGATTTCTACGTGCGTTTTGCCTTTGACTAAACAGAACATAACGTGAACACTGGTTGTGGACACGCTCAAAGTTCCAACTAGGCAGCAGCTGACAGCTGTGTAGCTTCAATCGACGTCACGCAGCAGCGTTAATATCGTCCATAAACAGCCAACAAACTGCTTACAAACGAGCCTAAGCTGGTGGTGGATGAAGGCTAGTAGGGACAGAGCAGATGACATAAGCTAACGCGCTACCTACGTACGTTGCACGCTAGCATCATGCTGCTAGCAGTGAACTAGCTATATAGCTTAACTAGCCAGCCAGCCATTGTTGCGTTAGCCATCAGGCTAATGCTAGCCAAGGCTATACGATACCTTGATGTTAGCCAGGCAGTGAGAATGCGATAAAGCTAAAGCCCCACAACAAGGCTAGTATGTCAACTGACGCGATGCTGTTAATTTTCCTCATGAACTGGATCGCGAGGACAACCTGTCCCCGTTTCTCAACTCTTTTTAATTTGCCACACAGGCTCGGCGTCGTAGCGCTCCATCCTAGCAGCTAACGCTGCCTGCGGCACATGGCAGCACATACGAGGAGCAGACATTGTGCTAGCGAGGCGGATTGTGATACTTCTGGGAACTAGGAGCCAACAACGTCTGAGAATGAAATAAAAAAACCCAGGTTTTTTTTACTTACGGTTGGCGATCTCAGCCCCCATCTTGAACTTGGTGACCACGAGGTCATCGGCGATGGTCTGGTCTTGGGAGTCATCATCTCCAGACATGTTTGCAGAGTGTGTTTTAGTTGTTCGCACACAAAGTAACTTTTTTTTCACTCTCCTCCTGTCCTGTCCTGTCTATATGGTCTCTCTCTCTCTCCCGGCGGCGGGTGTGTGCCACTGAAATGTTAACCACGCTCGAACGACGTGTGTTATCTCCTCCTCCTCCCTCCTCGGGTCCGACTCCAGTCTACACACACTCCGTTACGCGCGCCCGCGAGCAGTGTTGCCAGGTTTTGCGATAGCGATAAGCAACCAGGTCTATTAAAGCAAGGCCATGACTTGAGCACTTTAAGGCTACGTCGGCTCTTTGAAAATAGCCAAGCTACAAGCTCACAACGCGTCGCGATGTGAGCTTGTAGATCTGCTATTTTTAAAAAAATCTTGGGGGAAAAATTGAATATTTTTGAAAACAAATCTGAGGCTTTAGAAACAAGCCCCCCCCCCATGCAACCTGCAACTTCCAATATTTAGCCACTTTACATAGAAACAAGCCAAAAGTCGCTTATAATAAGCGGACATGGCAACACTGTCCACCAGCAGCCGCCCACGAGCACGAGACTCCTCCCACCCCGTCCGACTACGTCCAATCCACGCCGAGCGTGAAATTAGCGCGCGCGAGAGAGCGTCGTCACACAGACCTTCTCCTTCTCCACTCACATCATCGTCATCATCGGATACAGGATAGGTGGGCACTGGGCAGTCGATGTAAAATTGGCTATTTTGTCCAAAATGTAAAAAATATATATATTTGAAAAATATGTCAAGTATACATGATGTGAACATGCAGGGTACATCATCAGACCTAATCTTAATTTTATTCTTCAACTTCTTGTTTATACCCCAAAATGACTGGATATACAGGTTTTGTAGCAATTGTAGAAATATTAGACCTTAATTGTCGAATGTTTAAGCATGTTCTAATCATGTATATGTTACTTAAAAACATTTTCCAAATATTTTATTTTTTAACATTTTGGGAAAAATAGCCAATTTAACTCAGAGAGGTGCCCACCTATCCTGTTACCTCACCATCACATGCCTTCTTCTATATAGACCCCTTAACAGACGACGTCATACTGGCTGCGTGCAGCCAGTATGCGCGCAACGAAACCCATTATATCAGGTCTCGTTAGGACGCGTCTCACTAGCCAACACACACAAGAGGGGGTTGGGGTGTGCTGAAACCAGTGCACCCCGAAACAGGTTGGGAATTGATTGCGTGAAACAATCACCTGTGCGTCCAGGCTCAATGTTAGTAAACAAATAATTGGTCTATTCACTGTGCTCTGCTGTGCCTCCTCTTCTTAAAACCAACACACCATCTCGCACGCACGCACACGCGCACACGCACACACACACACACACACACACACACACCTTACAAATGTGTATTGTATTGTTTTATTGTATAATTCACATTGTAATAAAAATACAAAAACGATTGATCTACTGTACTTATATAAAACAATATGGATACTTCTTCATAGCATTACCACGTATTACACAATGTGGTTTAAGGTAGGCATTAGGCAGTGTAATGCTTAAGGTAAACATGAGCTGAAAGGAATGGAGCCTTTTCGCAGCAGACATTTTAATGGGTAAACACAGCTGAAGGTAATTCGTTGTCAGCATGGACAGCTCTTGTACAGTTAACGTCACGCTGTCGCACAGAAACAACTAAATGAAACACCCACAATTAATGTAAATGGCTGCTGGGAAAAGGGTCCTTGGCTCATTAGACACCACGTCCAACTGCAAACAGAATATCAATAACTCTGTGATGTGCCATGCAGTCTGTATTGGACAAGAAGAGTACAAATGATTTTGGTCTTGTGTTAGTACTTACAATTAAATCAATTTCACGACACCTTTATTACATATAACATTATACCCACCAATACACTGAGGTTTGTAACTGTATTGATTTAAAAAAGTAAAGCTTCCTTGAGGGCTGTACCTTTTCCGCAATAATGTTCAGAAAACAGCAATGGCAAACATAGCAGAAAACTGGAATAGCTGATAAAGCTAGATAGGGTTTTATGTCCCAGTCCACATTATTAGGTGCGCACAGCATCTGGTTTAAGGAACAGTCTGCTGTTCCAATAGTCTGGGTTGTCAAATGATGTGTTGCTGCTCGGCTCTCCTACGCCCGCACACGCCTTGATGTATCCCCCAACACCTCTGCACCTGCTGCTGCCCACATCGTCGGCAACGGCCCTCCCCCTCACCGGGAGGTTCTGGTACTCTGCCTTCTCCCACCCGCGGGACACGCCCCGAATGTTGGCCATCTCCTCGTACTCTCCCAGCTGGCCCGCCACAGCTGTGGGCACATCTGTCCTGAGCACAGCGGCGATACTCAAGCTCCCATTCGGTCTCGGTTGTTTATCTATGTATTTGCACTCCCCTTCGTTATCCTCCTCCTCTTTCTCCTCCTCCCTCTCCTCGGCTTCAACTTGCTCCGTTTTCCCCTTGACAGGGAGGTTCTGGTACTCTGCCTCCTCTGACTCATGGGACGCCCCTCCAACGCTGGCCATCTCCTCATATTCTTCCACTTGGCCCGCCCCGGCTGTGAGCACATCTGTCCTGAGCACGGCGATGCTGCTCAGGCTCTCCTTTGGTCTAGGCTGTTTATTTGTGTGGTTGCACTCCCCTTCAACCTCAACTTCCTGCACCTCCCCACTCCTTTTCCGCTCTGTTTTCACCCCCTCCACTGATTGGCTATCTTTGGTACTTTCAGTCTCCTCTGTTTCTGCTGTTTTCTGTACGGAGGTTTGACTCTCTCGTCTCTCCCATACTGGCCTCTCCCTGTCCCCGGAAGTTTGACTCTCTCGTCTCTCCCATACGGGCCTCTCTATGTCCCCAGAATGGGAGCTCTGGAGGTTCATGTATTCCTGTTCCCCAGTCCCCAGGTCAGCCTCCCCATGGGCAGCGATGGCCTCAGGGTGCTCAATGAGCTGGTGATCCTCTGTGGAGGCCATTGGCTCCACCACAGCTCCATCGCAATGGTCATTCTGCGTTTCCCTATGCACGGTTTCTTCTTCCACTAATGGCGATGTAGGAGTTTCAGCGGAAGGTGCTTTGAAAGTGGGAGAGGGTAGTGGTGAGGTTTTCCTCCATAATACACCTGTGGGAGCATCGGACCGCACAGAGATGCCTCTGGGTGAGAGAGGAGGAGGAGGCGGACCAGGCTGTTTGATCATGAGTTCATACTCCTGGGCAGGGTTAGAGGCTATTGCCAAGTTAGCCAGCTTATTCCTGGAAGATGGCGGATTCCTTCCACTGGGATGAGTAGTTCTAGAGACTGAGTGAGGCACGTCTGTGAAAGGAAATGACAAAGGAAGTCACGATTTAAAGCATGCGCTGTTTATGACACTGCTCAGAAATGTGCCCAAAACTCTCATTCTGCAACACAACAACCGTGATGTGATGATATCTGAGAAGTCTTGCACGCTGTTATCCAAACCCAATTTTCATATGTCTGGTAGTTACCTCTCTGTGGGGTGCCAGCTAAGCCAGGAAGAACATATCCATCGCCGTCCTCTTCCTCCTCCAGCTTTGTCTTCTGAGCAGATGACTCTGAGGCTGTAGAACGTTTCCTGTGCAGGTTGCTGGGCGTACGGGTACTGCCGCGCTCCGTGGCACGCTTGGCCCTGCGAAGGCTGCCCGGTAGTGAAACAGCCTCAGGAAGCTCTACCTCCCGGCCACTCCTCCTGATGCCCTCGGACCACTCAGACATTGTCCGCGCCGAGCTCCGACGAGCCCTCTGAGACCACAGCTAAAAAGGGAAAACCACCAACTTAGAGAAATGCAGCAGCACAGAGACAATAATCCTATTATTTCTTCCTTCCTTTTAAAAAAAACGTTTTTTTGCCTTTATTAATAGGATAGTAGTCTGACAGGAAATGGGGAGAGAGATGGGGTGTGACATGCAGCAAAAGCCGTCAGGAACGGGACTCGAACCTGCGCTGTCAGGGTACTTTGGAGCACTAGGTGCCTGGAATGCTACGCCAGCGGTCCAGGCATTATTCCAAAATGGGATCAATTGGACAGGGGTGTCACATTTTTATATATGTATCACTTCCTGCATTAATGATTTTTTGGCAGTGCTGAGTCATAAAATTGATTGAGTAAAGTATGGTAATAATACTGATTAAATTGCTTCTGTTCACTGCACCCAGCCAGATATAGCTTCCTCCTTTGTCAACTGTGCCGAACAATGTGTGTGTGTGTGTGTGTGTGTGTGTGTGTGTGTGTGTGTGTGTGTGTGTGTGTGTGTGTGTGTGTGTGTGTGTGTGTGTGTGTGTGTGTGTGTGTGTGTGTGTGTGTGTGTGTGTGTGTGTGTGTGTGTGTGCGCGTGCGCGTGTGCGTGTGCGTGTGCATGTGCATGTCAAACCTGGCGGGCATTGTCCCCTGGGCTAGGTGTCATGGGCAGATACCCTACTTGTCCGGCCTGAGATGTGACACTCTATAATGATAACAGGGAAGTAAAGAGAGAAAGAGATTATACACTAGTTCCAAGTTCATTTGCAGGGGTCTAAAAACGATAAGGCAGGAGTCAGTACCCTGTAAGAACTCATCCTCAGACGAGAAGATGGTGAGAGGTAGAGAGGAGATGTGGCCAAACCCTCCTCCAGTCCCTCCTCATCTGGGTCCTCCAGTTCTGCCTCCAGAAGGTCCAGTTCTGATTCTCTTTGGTGGGAGTCTTCTGAGGCTGCTTCCCCGCCAGCCAACTAAAGGACAGCACCAGGATTTAATACCTCAATGTGTAGGGCCATGGACTCAAAGTTACATTGGCATTCCACAATCAGAATCTGAATTATTATTTGTTATTGCCAGGTATGTTTTGTACACATGAGGAATTTGTCTTGGTGAGGTTTGCAACGGTATAGGAACAATGTAATGATTTACAGAAATGTAATCAAAACACATAGATAAGTAGAAATAGCTAACATATAATATGCAATAAATGTACACTAGAGACTGTAGAGGCTGGTATAGCAATGATGGTAGAGAAATAAATAAATATGAATTACTGCACGTTGAAAGTGTGCACAGAGGGTAGTAAGAAAATGCATTATTGTGCGTATACATTGTTGAACTGTAGCCATACAGTATGTACTGTACAGTATGTTCAGACTGATTCTCTCACCTTGATGACTAGGTATCTAGGTGGGTCTCTTGCCATTCGTGTAAAGTCATTGGCCAGCTCCTTGAAGGTCGGGCGTATGCTTTCATCAATCATCCAGCCTGCAAATGGAAAACGAAACGAGAATCTAAAGGTTGCTATCACCTTCCATGGATGTTACTGTACAGTATGTGTACATATACGATCCTTCTTTTGTATGCATTTGTGTGTAAGTTATGGCTGAAACTATCAATAATTATTCTATCAAGAAGCTTTTTTTTTTTAAATAACCTTTTATGTATACTGCATACCAACGAATCAATGCGGGAAAAAAATATTTTATTGATTTAAAAAAATATTCAACTAAATCAAATAGTCTGATTAATCACTATTTTATTACCATTTTTTTATTTGTGAAAATAGCGATGCATTGTGAGCTTTAATTCTTGCTCTTTTTACTATTGTATTCAAACAATTAAAAAAACAATATATATATTTTTTATATATATTATATAAATCATCGATTATTTATAAATCCACACAATGTAAAATGTATGTTACTCACACTTGACCATAACCATGTAGACATCTATGGTACAGATGTGAGGCTGAGAGAGACGTTCGCCCTTTTCCAGTAGACTGGGCACATCCTGAGTCTGTACAGATGCATAAGGCTGTGCTCCGAAAGACATCATCTCCCAGATTGTCACTCCTGTGTGAGTCACAAGCACAATAACATTATTAGACAGATGGAGGCCTTTTGAATTCTATATTTGCCAATCAAACTGATACAAAGTTAAAAACATAAAAAAATGAAACAAAAAAAAAACACTGTTGTTACAAACAGACACACTCGTACTGTAATATCTCCTCACCATAACTCCAAACATCACTTTGATGAGTGTATCTTCGAAACAAGATACTCTCCAACGCCATCCATTTTATGGGACTCTGGTGGGAAAGACAAATCACAGAGCAGCCATATTAAAAGCTCTGATTCTATTACACAGTAAAATCCTCATCCAATGTATCAGTAAAAAACAACCGAAGTGCATCCGGCTTTGTCGAGCGTGTATACGAACACAATTGGCCCGACTTAATGACAGTTATTACAGTAACACTGTGTACCAGAACAGGCGGGGAAGAACTCTTGCCTGTGACTTGCTGGGACAACTAAAGGTATATTATGTAGATTTTAATTAGCCTGGCATGGCTAGCCGCCAGACTAATATCACTGCGTAGATATTAGCCTGGACTCTCTATCTGGATCCTGCATTTCCAAGGGGCGGATAAAATGGATAAAAACATGCCTCTGGTGATAAACCCACCCCATATTTGCATACTGGGCCCTGATTGGTGCCCCACAACTTCAGGGGCAGGGAAATCCAATCACAACCGAGCGGGACCAGACTAATCTACCGAGGGTTCCTCTTTTTCTTTTGCACTGGCAGATTTGTCTGGTTTCCAGGCTAGATTTGAATGTTTCATAGTCACCTTGGTATCACTGTACACATATTTGTTGTCATCAGGGTAGAGGAGATCGGCCACGCCATAGTCAGAGATTTGGACCTGGTAGTCGTTCTTCAGCAGAACGTTGCGGGCAGCCAAGTTCCTGTGGACCATGCAATGTTCCTCCAGGTAGTACATACCCTGAGACAAAAAGAGTTGTCACCACAATCTGTGAATCACTCCCCCTTCAAAAGTCCCCTTGCGTCATATTGGCTGGTGGTAAAGGTAGCAGCTCTGTTTATATACAGTATATGTATGTGTATGTAGTAGGTCTACTCTAGAGGTCTACTCCATTGGCTAAACTTTTATCGCAACAGTTCACAAATCTTGCTGCTGTGTTCGCACATTGTTGTATTTCTCCCAGTAGGAATGGGAGTTTTTTGTAGTTGATCATGTTTTAAACTCACTTTGGGTGTATGTAATCTGTGGGAAGTATGTGTTTCTGGTGTCTTGGTATAGTAAGCAGGTGGTTAGAAAGTGTAGCTCTGTTTCCACCACATTTTGTGTGCATAGTCTGTCTTAAAGAAGAATAGAGTCTGTACACTGGTGATGCTGAAAAGCTTCGCTGCATTTTTATTGCGTTGTCAACGTTTCGGCCTATTCAGACCTTCATCAGGACATATACCAATAATCAGGGTATATGCCCTGATGAAGGTCTGAATAGGCCGAACCATTGACAATGCAATAAAAATACAGCGGAGCTTTTTCAGCATCACCAGTGTGCAGACTCTATTCTTTTTTATGATACTTTTGCTTGTCTTGCACCTGGGTCACAGATATGCATACTCTGCATACTCTGTCTTCCCTTGGGAGCAGGGTCTGTCTGTGGCGGCCTTTCCCTATTGCAAGGCTGTGTTCACTGAGTCTGTAACTAATCAAGGCTTTCCTCCGGGGGGTTTTTGGGTCGTTCAACGTGCTCAGGTATTCTGCCAATGTGTATTCTCTTTTCAGTGCTAGATAGCATTCTATTTTGCTTTGTACTTCGGTTGTCTCTTTCCAGTATGTCAGTTAGCTTTCTTTTTTCCCCTTATTATCTAATTTATCTGGTTAAGTCCAATGAGTTTTCCATCTGTTAATTGTGCTTGCGTCCCTGGACCAGCTGACTAAGGGGGCATCCCTGTAGGTTTTCTCTATGGTTGAGGGCTATGTTATGGAGCGTGTCTGGGTTGCTTTCTTTTAGGTGGTTATAAAATGTAAGTGCTCTCTTCTTTACTTTGATAATGAGTGGGTATCGTCCTAGTTCTGCCCTGCAAGTATTGTTTGTTGTTTTCCGTTGGGTGTGGAGGATGGATTTGCAGAGTTCTGCGTGCGAGTCTCGGTTTGGTTTTTGTCCCATTTCTCAAGTTCTTGATTGGCAACGGGACCCCAGTCTCGCAAGTCGCAACCATAGAGGGAGTTGGGTTCTATGACAGAGTCTAATATCTTTAACCAGATTTTTATTGGGATGTTTAGTTTAACGTTCCTTTTGATGGCATAGCAAGCCCTTCTTGCCTTTTATCTCAGGTCATTCGCAGCTTTGTTGAGGTTTCCTGTGCTACTGATGTCATAGACTGGCCTCCAAGTACTAAGTTAACAACATTTATTTATCCAAACCCCCCGGGAAAGATTTGACTAGAAAGCTGTGGTGGGAACTCATGATTGGGCATAACTTCTGGGTTGGCCTACAAAAATACATCAACCCTGTAGCATGGATTAAGCAAAAAATATATATAACAAAACAGAAAAAACTATATTCAACCCTATATCTACGTACACATTCATATTCATTACCCTTGTAGATCTGCTTACCTTGGCAATTTGTACACACCAGTTGAGCAAGCGCTGGGGGTCTATGCGATGCTTGTGGCGCCTGATGTGCTCCAGTAAGGACCCATGGGAGCTGAGTCGTGTGACCAACTGCAGACTGGCACCTGGGCAGATGCCCAGGAGCCTAATAATGTACGGGTGGTCCAGGCTGCCCATGGCCAACATGTGCTACACAACAAGCAAGAGTAAGACGCGTAAAGACAATGACGAGGTACACAGTCAAATCCTCACATGGACCCATAAGGACATGTGAAGGGTCCATTTGGTTCTGTTTGTATTCCGAGTGAAAAGCAATCAAACATATTCTTTCACTGCCTTCTGGTAATAATGTATAACTTTAACAGTACATGTGATGTGCTGTGAGGTAATGTTTAGGTTAAAACTAAAATCATTTTGTGAAAAAGGTTAAAGCTCCATATTCAGCAATAACAGTCTCTCTCGCACTTTAATAAACACAAAATGCATTTTCAGGTGGGTTACCATTTTCATCCAATTCAGGAGAGAGTACCCATTTTTTCAGCTTCAATTTTGTATTGTTCCCTTTCCAAATGTGTCTATTTCACTTGTTTATCTTGTATCCTGCATGCCTTCTCTCCCCTGATTGGATACAATTGTTATCCCAACCTCAAAACAAATTTTCTGTTTACTTATAGCTGAAGAGCGACAGTGCTGTTTTGTTTGTTTGTTTGATTGATTGATTGATTGATTGATTGATTGAATACTTTATTAGTCAGAAATGTAAACAGCATGTGGTACAGTCAGACATTAAGGCTAAAAGGATAACACAAAAATGTCCTGTTACTAAACAAACACTCTATAGCAATGATCATCAACATGATGTCAGAAATCCTATATTGTTCAATCTCATGTTACCATTTACAATATATTAGGTTATTAAAATGTGAGAGTACAGTAAGAGTGTTACACCCACATCAGTGATTTCAGTGAAGGTTTGGCATCCTGAGCTGTCCTGTATTGTCTTAATGGCCACAGGGATCTTAACCGTCTCTCCCTCAGGAATCCAAAAGCCCTAAACAAAAACAAAACAATAAATTAAATCAACTGTAGGGATTTCCATACAGATTTTCATGATCCAAAATATATTCTCAGACCATATGGGTCTCTTGTAGAAAGAACACTAGATTAACTTCTTAATTATACAATCCTATTACTGATACTGTTTGATCCAAATGAAATAACAATACTAGATACGTATTTCTCATAAATAAAAAGTTTCCACACCTTATGCAGTGTGCCAAACACCCCAGAGCCCAGGACTTTGATCTTCTTCAGCTCCGGGGCCCTCAGGATGCGGGTGTGAACCTTAGCCTCCTTCTCCCCCGGACCCATTGGATCAAAGCACTGCACAAACATAAAAGAATATTTGATCCTGTTCAGCTGATTCCATTTTCCGATACTGCCTGTGTGACTATCAATTAAAAAAAGAGTGGATTCAGCAGGGCATTGCAACTGTCCCATGGGACACAACAAGACACCGCAAACACCTCTCACCTCCAGTGGTGGAAAGTAACTGAGTACATGTACTCAAGTACTGTACTTAAGTACAATTCTGAGGTATTTGTACTTTACTTGAGTATTTCCAATTTCCAATACCTTTACTTCTACTCCACTACATCTCAGAGTAGGCAAATATTGTAATTTTACTCCACAACAATTATTTGAAAACTTTAGTCACTAGTTACTTTGTAGATTTTGCTTGTTATTAAAAAAACACTTCAGACCTATATATACTTTGGCAATTTGAAAACAGCCGATCTACAAGCTCACAACGCAAGCTTGTAGATCTGCTATTTCCAAAGGACTTTTATACATTTTATACATAAGAAAACTTGTGAAATGGAACCTTCTGCTTAACAAGTACTTTCTACTTTTGGTACTTTAAGTACATTTTGATTCCAATACTTTTGTACTTTTAAGTACATTTTGAATTCCTGACTAAAAAATGTGAGTACTTTTTCCACCACTGCTCACCTCTCCGCTCTCCAGGTACCTCCTCATGTATCTCTTGCGGCGAATGGCGAGGCCTCTGTGGTACAGCAGGCCCAGGATGAACAACACTAGGCAGACTGTCAGACCAAGTGGGACACCTAAAGCTATCCCGGTGATCTGACCACTGGAGAAAGAACCAGGAGGAAGAATGAAGTATTTGTGAAGATATTTGTATATATATAACTGTAGTGTTTTATATCAACCAACAGGGGGAAGCACTTACCTACTAATTGCCAACCGAGCTGTCTCTAAACAGTCACTCAACCCTGATCCTGAACATCTGTAATATAGCAGCAGCATTAATAGTGACAGCAAAAACAACGTGTGCTGCATTGGCTTTAACATTTTATTTGTATTATTTATTCGCACAATAAAAACAGTACATAAGGTAAGAATTATTAAAAGACACAGAAATAAGTGCAGGTGAGAAAGGAAACCCCGTATAGGGCTTATACAAGGTTCTCACCTAAAACAATAAATAACTATAAGTTAAACATATTAATCAAACATAAGACACGACAAACAACAAGTACCATGTGTGCAGTTGAATGTGTGGGTGCGTGTGTCTGTGTGAGTGTGCGTGCGTGCGTGTCTGCACATGTGTGTCAGTGTGTGTGTGTGCAGAAGCAGGGCTACATTATATGCTAGAGGCACGTGGAGAAGCTTGGTTCATCATTTCATAACATTTTATATATGGAATTATTGTGCTAAATCTGCACAGGATTATGCATGTGCAATGCATTAGCATACCGTATCCATTGATATCTATAAAGAGATACATCCTGTACATGCACACCCACAGAGACACAAACAAAATAGCCTACACAATACTATACAGCATACACAGTCTCACCCTTGGGTGCAGTTATGGTGGCATGGTTCACAGTGCCCCTCCTTACTGGGGTACTTGAAAATGAGCCCCCTTTGCCCATCATTCACACCGCTGGGGCATGAGGGCACACAATAAGGGCCATCCCTTAGATTGGCACACACCACACACTCATCTGCGCCCTTGCAGAAAGAAAGAGGGTGAGAGAAAGAAAAGCACACAAAAGTGTAATAGTTATTAGAATGAGGTCATCCTAATGACAGAGAAGAGGGCATTTTCACCATTAAAGTGATGAACGGTGAATGAATGTAAGGCTTTTTCTATTTCCAAGCCAAGATGACTGATACTTAGATGACAGCTAAGTAATTTGGTTTATTGCAGTACAGTATTATTCCACCATTTCATTGTAATTTTAAAATAAGTGATTACCAGTCCGGTGCAAGTGGCCCTGCCATCCTGAGGTTGACACTCTGGGTGACAAGCTACACATTCTCTTTGGGGTCCTGCAAACTCCCTTGGCACTCTGGGGACATATAATTCAGCAGAGATACAGTATGACTCCACACAGACCTCGATCAATCACAACAAAACAGAGTCTGATTTAGTCTAATTTCCAGCTCTTTTTCTTCTCCAGTTATTTTGGATCTTTTGTCATTTTGTCCTTCTATCAATTCCCAAGTCCCCTTGTAGCTACTGTAGTCCCTTGTCGCTGCTGAACACTACTGGAGATCAGCACGTAATGCATGCAGAGATACATGCTATTCCTCCCATTTCAGCTGCCCCACTGAACAGATGCCCTGACCAACCTGTAGGAGTCACTAGTGCAGTGAGAGAGATAGATCACCCTCCCGGCCTGTTAAGTTCATTTTCATATTTTAAAGTCCACACACACACACACACACACACACACACACCACACACACCACACCACACACACCACACACACCACACACACACCCACCCACCCACACACACACACACACACACACACACACACACACACACACACACACACACACACACACACACACAGCCTAACCCTTAGAATATATGTGTTTGACTCTATGTATGGTGTAGAATAGTTACCCCGTGTAGAAATTGCAGCTGGCCACACAGGTGCCGTCTCGGCTGTAGTTCCTGCAAGAGAGACACTGGTCGGGCCCCGGGCCCCAGCACCCTGAGTCTGAGCACAGCGGGTCACACACACGGCCCTCCGCCTCTGATGCAACATTTTTAACAGGAACAAACAGGTATCATTAGCACTTTTCGTATAAGAACATCAATTCAAGGAATTCAAACATTTAAAAAAAATCGACCCGGTGGTTAGAAATCAGTTCTTCAGGGGCGGCAGTGGCTCAGGGGTAGAGTGGCCGGGTAGTGTGAGCTGGAAAACCGCAAGGTTCCCAGTTCGATCCCGGGCTGGGGCGCTCCCCTAGAGTTAGTGTCGAAGTGTCCTTGAGCAAGATGCTGAACCCCTAATTGCTCCCGATGAGCAGGTTGGTGCCTTGCATGGTTTCCTCCGCCATCGGTGTATGAATGTGTGTGTGAATGGGTTAATGGCACTATCAATGTAAAGCGCTTTGGATAGAAGCGCTATATAAATGCACCATTTACCATTTAGAGTGTCTGCCCTGATATTGTAAGGTCGGGGTTCAATCCCTCATACCAAAGACTATAAAAGTGGTACTGTATACCTCCCTACTTGGCACTCAGCATCAAGGGTTGGATTAGGGCTAAGTATCTGCGATATATTCTGTCATGTCCAGGGTTGTACTTGTACATCATGGCTGGGTGAAGCAGTGATGTAAAGTAACTAAGTACATGTACGGTACTTAACCACAATTTTGAGTTACTTTTTACTTTACTAGAGTATTTCCAATTTGCAATATTTTTACTTCTACTCCACTATATCTCAAGAGGCAAATATTGTACTTTTACTCCACTACAATTATTTGAAAACCTTAGTCACTAGTTACTTTGCAGATATAAATTACTATATTATAAAACATACATTAACCACTTTAGCCCGATAGATACAACGCGTCTCCACGTCAGATACAGGAGATAGGCTCGTGACCAATGGGCCACATGGCTCGGCCAGGCTACTTTATACATCTATGATCTCTATACTATAGTACAGTCAGTGAGCAGCAGTCTCATTGAGCTAAAAAAAAAGCACAGACTGAGTGTAACAGTCGCTTTTATAGCTGCAATCCTTATGCTTTTGAATAAAATGTTATTTGAACCACTCTGTGTGGTAGAGTATGTTAATGTGACTAGTGACTTGCACATCATGCAGTGGGTGGTCTCCCTACTCTTCCGTTGAGTAATGAAGACACTGGTGTTGTTGACATGTAGTACTACTGCTTGAATTCCATAAGCTCAACATCTCCCTTCCTGGCCAAGTGGGAATTCTGTCTCAGCAGAGTGGTAAAAGTTTGGTTTCCCACATGAGAGATCAGAGTTTGAAAACGGATTGCAGCTTTAATTTAACTTGTGTTATAGTGTTAATTACTTTCAGAGCCTGGCCCTCAGACCCAATCCTCCTATAATTTGACAAAGCTCTGTGTGGTGAGCCCAAAATCGTGGTGAGGCCAAAATCTCTTCTGCCCGGTTCTCCTCAGTGGCGGGAGCAATTGATCTGAATTTACACACAGCCATTGACCATTACCATGTGCTCGGAACAGCGAAGCCCGTTTTTCGCTTTCCCCAAATGTCAGCTGTTTATTAGCGCTTTTATGTAAAATAATGTCACCATGGTTACCGCTGCCCAGCTGTGGGATGGCCCCGCGAGCTATGGGACGAATGATCAAACTGTGCATGCGTCGAACCGGGTATGGACTAGTAGATATATAATACACATACATAGATAGCACATTGGCCGTTGCTGTTCATTACTGGAGCGCTGCGTAGAGTAAAAACAAAAACAACTGCCATATGGCCAGGGGAAAGCGTGCCTCCTAATGCCCCATGAATGTCTATTGAAGCAGGACGTCTCTCCACAACCAACTCACTGAATTCTCCACCAAAATGTGGGGTTTCATACCAATACACCTCACGTAGATAGTAACAGTATAATAATGCTTATAAAACAGAAACAAGTTTTAGTCTCAGATCTACAAGCTCACAACGTGTCGCGATGCGACGCATTGGGAGCTTGTAGATCGCCTATTTTCAAATAGCCTATGTAAAATAGGGCTAAAGTGGTTAATGTATGTTTTATAATATAATGATTTATATCTGCAAAGTAACTAAAGTTTTCAAATAATTGTAGTGGAATAAAAAGTACAATGTTTAGAAATAAATATTAGTTAAATATAGGGATGTCCGATTTTATCGGCCTCCCGATATTATCGGCCGATATTAGCATAAAAATTGATATCGGGAAAATATCGGTATCGGTTTTTGAAAAAAAAAAAAATATATTTTTTTTTTTTTGCTTTATAAATAAGTTACAGGAGTTCTTACTGTATATGGTGTGTGTGATATGAAATTTGAGCTTACCCTAATCACAATAATCCCCGCATATATCGGTATCGGTTGATATCGGTATCGGTAATTAAGAGTT
>NC_139947.1:36268978-36281478 GCF_963454915.1 Gymnoscopelus microlampas | reverse complement strand
TTCGATTTGACTTTATTGTCCCCGTGGGGACATTTTATCCTCTGCATTTAACCCAACCTAAGGAGCGCTCTGGGACCAACTCCAGCTGTAATGCCAGTACCTTGTTCAAGGGCACTGGCAGGAGTACTGTACCCAGCATGCATGTCTGTTGACGAAGGAAGAAACCGGAAGAGCACCCTGGAAACCTAACACAAACAAACTCCACACAGAAAGGCCACCTCTTCTTGCTGTGAGGCAACAGTGATAACAACTGTGCCAGCCATTATCATACCCACAAATACCACCCACATACCTACGCAAATATATGTCATACTTCATGGGCATGTTTTCATTGTCGTTATTAGTAAGACTTTAGTTATCGATCTTTCCTAAGGGCACCTCACACCATCCTGTGTGGGGGAAGGTTCTCCAACACATTTACACTCTCAAGCATTTTCTTGTGGTGGTTTTGGATGAGATTGTGCACATTCTTTGCAGTTTGTCATACACACATTTCTTTCCGATAGGAATCTCACCAACCCCTTAGAGCTCAGAGACCTCACCTATTTATCTGTCCCTACATAACCAAGGGGGGGGGGGTAATATTATCTAGTATCCCCTGTACTTCTAACTGAATTGTTTATATAGAAATTGTATATTATTCTAATCTGTTTGGTGACAAATTTGGTTGACATGAAAATTAAAGAGGAATTTATAAAACACGGGCATCAGTACAAGGGTCGTCACCAGAGGGGACTGTGAGGTGCAGTCTAGACGCTCAGCCTTTGCGCAAAATTCCTTTTCAGTTGAAGGAAGCGCAATTTGTACCCACTAACATAAGAGATTGTACATACTTTACACCTTTTAAGGTCCAACTATCAAACATGTGAAAATGTTTAAATATAGGCTAAAATGTAGGTTTTCTTTAGTGTCTTGTATTTTAGGTAAAAACTCGGCCTTTTTTACCATTGTTTTTTCTCTTTCAGTTTGTACCCTTTCAGTAATGTTTATATGCAGACTTTTCTTTGTAATGTTGCTTGTTTTCTGTATGGGGACTACGGATGGAAATTAGCATTCTTGCTAAATCTGGTGTATTTACGTGGCATTGTATGCGTGTTGTTCATTAATATGTGCTCTCTCTTCCAAATAAACGTATACATGTATAAATAAAGTAAACACTGGTTATATTATTTCACTTTTAAAGCAGTATCAATAATGTGTTAATAATAATCCAGTTCTCCTGCGCAGAAGACAACATTTCTACGGGTGGACAGCTAAGACGGAACGTCTACTTGGGCAGGGAAGATATTGCATTTTAAGCTGCTTCATCCAATAGTGTTCCTAGCCAAACGCAGGATCGAATAAATGTCTATATTGTATTAACATACTCTACCATACAAATATGTTTGTATTCATTCAAACAAGTTCCAGACTGTATCTTATTTTGTTTCCCTTTGTGTGCCACGTCCTCTTATCCTTCTCGTTGTTTTATTTTTCTAACATTGCCTACTAACCTGTCAGATTCGTGAGTCCGAGGTACCGCAGGCCATTGGAGCCATCCTTGGGGTAGTTGAAGAAAACCGACAGAGCAAATTGCTTTTCGTACAGGTTGTTCCCTCTGATGATCCGTAGCTGGTCCAGAGGGAACTTATGGAAGTTGTTCATGGCGATGAGGATGTACCCTGTCACCTCACGGATTGTCTGGGGAGGAAGCATCACCAATGTACTGTAACTAACAGTCTATATGACCAGGAAATAATAATAATTATAATAATAATAATAATAATAATAATAATAATAGTAAATTATGCAAGGTAAGCTTGGTAAGAAGTTGGAAACGCATGCCCCACTCGTTGTACCCGTCTGTCTGTCTGTCTGTCTGTCTGTCTGTCTGTCTGTCTGTCTGTCCCTTTTATGGCCATATATGGAGATTTCTGTATCTGTCTGTCTGTGTCCCTTTTATGCCCATTTACGGCCAATATGGCCAGTCTATGACGTCATATTGATGACATCAACATGCTCCATATATGGGGATTTGCGGATTTATCACTATTTTATATTATCGATCCGACCTACTTCCTACTTGGCACGTCACGCCTCGGGTCCTTGCCGATATGCACAGCGAGTTTGAAGTCGGTCGGTCGCGTATATGGGCATGTCCATATACTGTATGGGCATAGCAGTTTGATCAGCGGTTCTGGACAACCAGATCACCATATACAGTATGCCTACAGTAAATATGGGCATAGACTCGAGATACGTGAACAACAGACAGACAGACAGACAGACAGATGGACACACAGACGGACAGAGATTTCACACATTTATAGTAGGATTTAATATTCATAAGTGGAAGTGGCCATGCCAAACTGTGTACATTTTCTAAATTAAACTAAACACCACAGCACTGTCTTGTAATATTAGGCTATAAACAAAAAGCCATTAGATCTTGAATTAAGATCTGTGGTGATGTTCAAACTTTCTTTCCCTTTCTTTGTATTCTTTCAGTTTAAGTGACAATTGTGACTGTGCTTCTTCCTTTTGTTGTCTTCAGCACTTTCCTCTTTAACAAAAGAGAAGACTACACAGTAAAATCCAGAGTATTAATTTAACCGAGTGTAAAAATGGACCCAAAAGGGTCCACTTTTACTAATTTACCTCTGAGAGTGTAATAAAAATAGAGCCTCATGGCCATGGGCCCACTGAGTTAAATTAACACTCTGGATTTCACTGTGTAGTCAGCAAGACTTGGCATAGGCTTGTAAGCTTCTAGCATAAAGGAATGTCCCATTACAGGAAAATAGAGAGCATGCCGAATACTATGCCCTGCTTTTGATGCAACTCTCATACAAGCTCTTACGTGACCACTGTTTTTCTCAATAAGAGACAGCCGTGGCAGTCATAATATAATTTGAGTTATCTCTCTGGATATTACACAAATAATGACTGTGGATCCTCTCCATCCTCACATAACTATATAAACCACTGGTTCTCAAACACCCCCATTTGAAAAGATTTTGTGCCAGGGGGTAGATTTTTAAACATTTGCCAACATGTTTTAAAACAGTTTAGGGTGTTTAAACTGTTCCTCATTTTGCTAGGGACCCCCGGGACACCCTCAAGGACCCCTGTGGGTCCCCTGACCCCACACTGAGAACCAGTGTGCTCTAAAGTCTAAACCAATGTTTAGAAACCTACATTTCAAGGTCTCCCCTTAACTCTGACAGTATACAAATGGAACCAAATGGACCCGTTAGGGTTCATTTGGTTACATTTGTATACTGTCAGAGTTACAGACTTGTAAGGGTCAATTTAGAACCGCCTAAAGGAACCCAGAGAGTTCGTGGAATCCACTTTGAGAACTAGTGCTCTAAAACGACCCTAGAGCAGGAAACATATATAAAGGCCTACTGTAAACATAATACACATATAAAAGCATTACCCCGAGGAAGGAAAAGTCCCAGTTCTTCTCGATATGAGTGATCTCCAGGTTGCCCATGACGATCTCACAGCCGTTGTAGCGGTCTTTGATCATGTTGTACTGGTGCACCTGAGAGCCGGTGAAGCTCAGGCCATTCTGGGTACCGGAGCACACCACTGACACACGCACACACACACGCACACGCACACACACACACACACACACACACACACACACACACACACACACACACACACACACACACACACACACACACACAGAGGAAAAAGATAAGGATAAGGATGAAAAAGGATAAGGATGAAAAGATACGGTAGCCTCATAGCGTAATTGCCTACGTAATAACTTTAAGGTTTTCAGAAAAGAAGAAAATAAAAATCACTATCTGCCTAAGTCATCGAGTTGAGTTCCTTTATCTATAACTGCCTAACTCTACTCTCAACACACTACTGATTCACCCTGCCTTATTGCCTATGTCCTCAGCCTGTCAGAATGCTTGTTACATTCCAAAAAAGTTCACTTAAAATGACTTAGGCAGACACAATAAGGCACAATGAAGCAGCAGTGTTAGGAGAATAGAGTTAAGAGAATAGAGAATTTGGTACAGAGTACAAGGTTGGAATAAGCAGCATGAACCTCTGTCAACTAACTAACAGGGTAAGTGGGAAAGTAAATAGAGTGCTGTCAAGGAATTAGGATCAATTATGTAGGCCTAATTGATAAACAAACAGAGTCAGAGGCACTTATTAGAAGGTGGTGATGTTGGTGCTTTAATACATGGTGGTCATGGGAGAAGTACTGTAGCTGTGTTGGTACACTGGCCTGTGGCACAGTAGTTTTGCCTCGAGTACAAGGAATCAGACCATAGTCTAAGAGAGACACCGTGGCTCTTAAAACATGCAAAATATCATATATCATAGGGCACAGAGATGAATAACTAAACATAAGATGAACAACATAATGTACTGGAGTAAAGGTTAGATGTAAATAACGATACTAACAACAACACAATTCTTGCTCACAACCAACAACAGGGTAAGTGGGAAAGTAAACTGAGTGCTAAGAAAACAAGTGTTACAAGGTAACTAGGATAGGTGGTGGACATCAAACCTCTAAACGACAACTGTGAAGAAGCAAACAACAAACATCAATCCACCTCTACATCTAGCTGTATATCTACACACAGGCTACACGCAGATGCATCCTACAGCTTGGGAGTCAGCACTCAGGAGGGAGAAGAGTCTCAGATGCCCTGAGATTGATGAAAGAAGTGTGCGTTAAGGCGTGTAGGGGCGTAAGTGCCATGCCCTTAGCCACCTTGCAGGTCATCACCAGGGTTATGCATTGAATACGAGCAGCAACTGTAAAGTGCCAACCTACAGGAGTGAGTGATCAGTGCAATAATATGTGCCTTATTATATCCGCTTATGGTGATTTGCCAACCAACTGAGAATATCTTAAACAAGGATGGTCTTTTCACAAGAAAAGCATTGCAGCTGTTAGAACAAATTGGTCAAGACAGTGCAGTGTCAACAACAGCTTTAGAGGACAGTGTGAGTGTAAATAGCAATCTTACTTTCCAGCCACCACATACATACTTACATACGCTAAATCTTATTTCTATTTTACTCATTTTCGTTAGCTTTTTTACCCCTTGATCTCCCCAATTTAGTTATTATGCCACTTGATTCCTCTCCACACACAATTCTGTGTGTTGTCACTGCTGTTGTGTTCTACAGGCTCACCTGCTGTTGAGGAGCCCGCACTGGGAGAACATATAGCATAACCTACTCCTTCCCGAGTCCCGCCCAACACTCCCCATTGACAGGTGCCGCCCCCAGCCCATAGTATGTGCCCATGCGGTTACAAATATCACCCTCCCCGCCCGGCTTCCAGTAAACACTGTTTCCCAAACAGTGGGTCGGGACCCATGTTTTTATGGACCCATTTTTATAGGTCGTGAGTAAATATCACCCGTTTTTTTCGTTTCCTACATATAGAAAATATATTTATATTATTTCAAAAGATTTAAAAAAGTTAAAACAAAAACATCACAACTTTTCATCAATTAAAATATTCCAACATTTTTCTAAAGTATTTCATAAATACAATTTAAAAATCAAATCATTTCCATAAATAAATGAAAAACAACGTTCAAGCTCACAACGCGTCCCTTTGTGCCGCGTTGTGAGCTTGTAGATCTGCTATTCCCACTAGTTTGGGTCTCGGGCAAACGTCTAATTTCTCTTTCGGGTCTTGAGCTAAAACGTTTGGGAACCACAGGTATAGACGCTCGACAAAGCAACGTCCCTACATTCTGGGGGGCGAACATTCGGTCAAAATAGCTGATCTATACAAGCATACATCGCCTTGCGTTGGGACGCATCGTGAGCTTTACCTCGGCTATTTTGTATAGACCCCTGGGGGACACCGGTCAACAAAGCATATAACGGTCTACGTCTACGCGTCTATTTTTCGGCTGTGTCGTCTGTTGTGTCTGTTGTTGTGACTGCTGCTGCGTTTGATGCAGAGCAGGGGTGGGCAGGCAGGCCATAACCCCTTTACATGGAGTAGTGCAGGCCTGGGGCCGAAGAACTGAAATATGAGGACAAAGTACCGCATTGTGATGGCACTATAAATGTGGACAGTGTTCCAGTGAGTGAGCAGTGATGCAGTGTCAGACACTGCTGCTGTGTGTGTGTGTGTGTGTGTGTGTGTGTGTGTGTGTGTGTGTGTGTGTGTGTGTGTGTGTGTGTGTGTGTGTGTGTGTGTGTGTGTGTGTGTGTGTGCGTGTGTGTGTGTGCGCGTGGGGTCTACGATGCTGCTGAGATCATAAGGAACAATGGGACATGTGTGAGAAGTACATTCTGGCAGCGGGAAGGGAAATATCGTGAACGGAAGACACACATACTATCTCTTATTGAACAACATGGCAGTGGCACTGCCACATACCCAGTGTAGTCGCTTTATGCACCTGCAGTGGTCAGTGCACACGTTGTTTCTCCTCATTAGGGCAGGGGTTCAAAGGGAGTTTGTAATCAACTTTTAAACTAAATGCCAATTCACTTATTGATTCTGAATCCTTTTGAATCTCTTGTCAAATATCTGGGGTAAACAGTCAGTTAGTGGACAACAGAATACTATTTCTCTGTGCACTTGGAGACAATACTCTTTCAGTGTTCTAGAACAACAGAAAGTAATTCAATTTCAACGTTAAAGCATGTAGAGCAGACTTTTGATTTGGAGATTGAAGATTTGATTTGAAGTAGATTTGTCTGACTGAGTAAATTCAAATAATTTACCTACTTTGAAGAGTTGCCAATACTACATGTGACCATCGAAACTCCAACCCTATTCATAAAAAAGTGACCCAATCGCCTTTGCAAATCATAAAGTTGAACAACTTCACTTGATATTTGAACCCTTACATCCTTCACTCAGGTAAACAAAAGCAGTGCAGATCACTGTCATATAGAGTGCTGAATGCTGGCAGGGAGGACGCTTTAAAGATAAAAAAGCTCTTACACACTGTACAAAGTATGTAATCCATATCTTAGTCCACTCATTCATTTACGCATGTTGTTCCTAAGCAAATATTGGCTCTGACGAGGAGTGGAAGTTGTAAGGGAACTTACAATGCCGCTTATCTGGGAGAGAACACAGTGATTCAGGCTCAAAAGCCCTCGGTAAACACACAGATGGGTGTGGACTGCCAAGAAGCAAGATAAAAACAGACCCCCAAAAGAAGAATGTAGCTACGGCCAATTAAAAAGCAGCTATGCACAAATGGAACACACACATGCACACACGCACATACATAATGGCTTCCACAGGTTTTTAAATGCCATGTCATCCAACCTGGGTATAGGGCTTTACAATCAATTTCAGCGTATACACAACGCAAATACACTGAAGTGCTTGTGTAATCCATAACAAATTAGAAATGACAACAGCCTGCAGTAACTGGCTCACTGTCGTCATTCAATAAAATTAAAAACTAACCACATAATGGCACTTTGGACTGTAAAACTGTAAGGTCAACAATGAACAGGTGAGGTGAGTGGGCGAACAGTGTGACTGGCAGCGTGACACACCTATGTGCTACAGGAAAAGAGCAATAAAACGTTTTATTTGTCTGATTGTTAAGTCACCACACCAGAGTATTACAGGTGTGCGTGTCGTGTGTGTGTGTGTGTGTGTGTGTGTGTGTGTGTGTGTGTGTGTGTGTGTGTGTGTGTGTGTGTGTGTGTGTGTGTGTGTGTGTGTGTGTGTGTGTGTGTGTGTGTGCGTGTGTGCGTGTGTGTGAGTGAGCGTGAAAGAGAGAGAGATAGAGTGATGGTGACTAACATGAAGATGACATGAATGAAAACCAGTTTTGTAAAGTAACTAAGTACATGTGCTCAAGTATTGAGTAATTTTGAGTTATTATACTGTTATTTTCTGTACTTTAACTTCTACTCCACTACATCTCAGAGACAAATATTATACTTTTACTCTACTACACTTGAAAACTTTAGTTACTAGTTTCTTTGTAGATTGTTGTATTATGATTACAAAACATACATTAACCACTTCAGCCCTATGTACATTTCGGCCATTTGAAAATAGCTGATCTACAAGCTCACAATGCCTCGTAGTTTTGCAATTTTTTTGTGAGCTTGTAGATCTGCTATTTTCAAAAGATTGTTATACATTTGAAAACTTGAAATGGGACATTTCTGCATATGGAGTACTTTCTACTTTTGGTACTTTAATGCTTCTGTACTTTTACTGTATTGCAGTATTGATACTTTTACTTAAGTATGATGAAAACATATTTGCTTTAGCCTAGATATATTCGAACATATAGCCTATATTTCAACACAGAGCATTACATCATTTGGTGATTTGTATGGATAATAACAGCACGAAGAGCTACAGCTCATAAGTTGTTTACATTACCAGATCATAAAATGATGGTCGCATCTCTGGCAATAGAAGCACTCTATGAATCACCTACCCTCATGGGTCTGAGACGAGATGGTCTTCAGGTGGCAGCAGACAAACAACACACACAACAAGGTCGTTCTTCTCCGAGGGTCCATGTTGATGTTGATGCCCATTCTAGCTGTCAGAGGCATATTATCATGATCTATAATTATGGATAGTTCAGAACTCTCTCTGAACTTGGTTTTGAGAATAAATTAGCGTCTCTCTCGTCAAGCCTACTGTATATCAAGTGTGTAAATGTTATATTCCCAGGGCTCTCAAAAAAAGAAAAAAAGAAAAAGAAACCACAATATCCGGAGCTAAAGCGAAGATTAACGCGTCAAATGTTTCCTCTAGACGGGTTTAAGAGGAGGGAGCGACAGTCTGATCTGAACAACATAACAAGTGGCAGACAGTCTTCAGTCTTTCACGCTGAGCGCTGCTCCCAGGCGGCCAGTGCTGATTGGTCAGGAGGAGTCCAATTAATTTACCAATCAAAGGTCGTCCCTCTTCTCTCTGCACAGTAGATGTTGCTGTAGATCCGTGATTCTTGTCATTTTCTTTTTGTCCAAGGGCCTCGTAGTTTGATAGGCATTGTTAGACCAGTGTTTCCCAAACGGAGGGACAGGGCCCATTTTTGGGTCGCAGACCCATTTTATGGGTCTCTTTTGAAAAAAAAAATGAAAAAAAAAATCATTATTATGTCAAAAGATTTTCTAAATTCTTAAAAAATACAAAAAGGGGGGAAATAAATAATATAATAATAAATAATAAATAATTCCAGATTTTTTCAAAAAATAAAATACAAATATCCATGAATCATAAAACCCTAAGAAATAGTGAAAATAGCAGATCTACACGCTTAGAACTTGAGATGTGAGCTATTTTCATTACTAAACATTGCTTAGGTGGTTAATTAATATGGATACATTCTTCGGTAAGTTTGGGTCCCATGCAGGGAGACACCAAATAATATATTTTGGGTCTCAGCTGAAAAAGTTACATTAGACCAGGAACCCTCATTGATACAGTATTTACAGTGTGTTATATACAGTATTTTTAACTGGGAGTCAGACTACAAAAAATAAAAAGACAACTGTTGGATGTTAATGATTAGGTTTTCTTCGCTTTTATAGCAAATAAAAACACAATCACTCAAATTATCACAATGAAACAAAAATACATAACAACTAGGCCTATATAAACCATGAAAATCTACTATTGACAGGTTGTAGTCCAAGTTACAGTATTTTTGCCAAATGGCGCACACTTCTTTTGTTGAATTCTTTTGTCAGATACAAATTGTCAATACAAATATCTATCAATCAATCAATATAAATAAACATTACAATGCTACTCTTCTTTATAGGCTACCTCTTTCTGCATTATCACAGTGGTTCTAAAAGTGGGTCTGGGGACCCCCAGGAGTCCTTGAGGAAGTTCCAGGGGGTCCCCTGCTAAATGATTGATAGTTAGGAGGAACCAAATGTACCCTGGCAGGTCTGTAACTCTGAGAGCGCACAAATGGAACCAAATGGACCCTTGCGGCCCCATTTGGCTCCATTTGTGCACTCTCAGAGTTATGGGGGTACATCCATGGCCTAATAATGCATACCATCTGGGGGTCCTTGAAATGAAAAAGTTTGAGAACCACCATCAGAGACTAGTCATGGTTCACATGATGCTCGTCTGCCTCATGTTTCAGGGCATCAGAGACGTGATTTCCACTTGTTCGCGCAGAAAGTCTTTATCTATGTGCAGTTATTTTGGTTGTTTGCTGCTGCATGTGGAAGCAGTGCTACTGGCTGCCAGTCATTCGCAGGGCTCTGAGTGGCTGCACTGTTCCCCTCTAAAGAGCAGTATTGTCCCCCAGCCCTGTCAACTGGTTAATCACTTCTTTGATGCGTTTGGGGCAGCCCGTCACAATGGACACATTGTCAATTGGTCAAGTGACTTCTGATCCCAAACAAGAACATGCTTAATTCGACAAAATGGCCACAGAGCAATAAGCATTCCTACGCGTAGGCCTGTAGTCATACACATGAAAAGGGACATGTGAATGTACAAATGAGGAGATGTTACTAAAATTCATCATTTTGTTGAGACCAGATGCTGCTTCTAGCCTACTCTGTTATCACACTTTTGTGTTTTCAGATAAATAAGACCCTGTAATGATTTAATGATGTAATTACACAAGTGACTATTATCCTGATTATTAAATAAATTATCATGATACATTTGTTTATGTTTGTTAATTGCATTAGGTCTGAATATATCTAGTCTTCCTCTGAAAAATCCAGCAACAGGCCAACAACAAACCTCCAAAAGTAAAACCTGCCAGTGCCAGCAGTGAATTATTTTTCCATTAGAAGAATAGTACAAAACATTGTCCATTAATCTGGTGGGCATCCAACATAATAGATTGCTGCCACCTAGTGTGTTGGAGTGTAGACAAGACAAGGCCCAGCCATTCTGCAGGAATACATACTGCTGTCTAGAAACATTTTAACTTTAAGAACCATGTCTGTCGTTCAGTTTATATTCCTCTGTCATTGTTGTTCACACATGGTCTCTTAACAGAATATCAAGGAGAGTGTAAACAGAGTAACGAATGACATGTCTGGTTAAAGGAGACAGAAACGGGACAGGGAACAGAAAGAGCATTGTTCTTTTGTCCCACTCATGAAGCAACTGCCACTACTTCTGTTTTTTATAACAGAATCTGGCATCCATCATTATGGTGTCAACTAGTGTTTTTTAGTGTGCAGAAATGCTCACCTATATCAGTGGTTCTCAATCTTTTTCATTTCAAGGACTCTCAGTTTGGCATGCATTAGGCCACGGCCCGGACCCCCATAACTCCTACAGTGTACAAAACCAGATGGACCCGTAAGAGTTACAGACCTTTAAGTGTTTGATTCCTATCAATAATCTAGCTGAAGACCCCCCTGGAACCCACTCAAGGACCCCTGGAGGTCATTGGACCCCACTTTGAGAACCACTGATCCATATAGTAGCCAATTATTTTACCCATTTTCCTTCCCATTCTGGTCTGTTGTACCCGACTGGCTCACCTGCCACTGAGGAGCCCCCACTGGGAGGACTTAGCGCCTCCTCCCGCTCAACATTCCCCATCGAGGTGCCCCCTAGCCCGTATAGTACGTGCAGTGACAAATATGACCCTCCCCACCTCGCTTCCCCCAAGCAGGGGGAAATTGTGTTCGTACAGACGCTCGGCAATGCTGGATGCACCACGGACCACGGTGGATTCAAACTCCTAGACTCTGGTGGGCAGGTATACTTTACCCCTTTGACACTGTGAACCATGATATTCTATTAATTAAGCTCAGGACTTTAGGTTTGATAGTCAGCGGCCAAATATACATACTTTTGGGAGTCCATGGCATGAAAAAGTTTGAGAACTACTGATTTAGAAGACATTTGTAGAATCGGCCTCAGGTCTTAATGGGTTAATGCAATGATGATAAACATGTTCATGTTGTCCAAGGGAATGTCCTCGTATCTACAAACAGTGAGACAATTTCATAAGCCATATTCTATAGCTTTTCAGACCAGATAGCCTACATATTCTCCTTTGCTGTAGTAGATAAGTAGACCTTTATTGATCTTGAGGGAAATTCATAACTTTGCATGTTCATTTTGTGATAAAAGCACCAAATTTGGCAGATGTGTTGATGGATATATTGGGAACAAAACTGGATATTGGGGCATCACAAATTTGCACCCTGGTGGCCATGGCAGCCATTTTTCAAAATGGCCACCTAGCAGTTACAGTTTTTTTCCCAGATTGAAATATAGCATGAAGGTCAAGGCAAGGGTGTGAGTATGAAAGTGTGTGTGTAGGCTGCCTATCGCAAAAAGGCACATATCTCCCATGAAGATTCACAGATTTGCACAAGATTTTGTGGAAAGGTTGATTATGAGTGCCAAAAGAACAGCAACTGTTCATGCCATATCTCATGCGCTTCACAGTGACCGCCCAGTGCGCCCACTTTTAGAACAGCATAATGATGGGAAACAGTTTTGTTACCAATTTAAGTATAAAACATCTGCCAAATTTGTTTTTTTTTACCACAAGATGATCAATTGTTTT